>NC_064616.1:317530349-317834370 GCF_023898315.1 Schistocerca nitens
CGTGAAACTTCATAAAAATATAATATCCACAATGCGGTTTATGGGACAATGATCTCAGCCATTTGAAATAAAAGCTGTGCCAGACAAGGTAACGGTAAAATGCCCGAGGGATGACTCGAACCTCCGACGGGGCAGCGGCGCGAACCGTGGCAAGGCGCCTTGGACCGAACGGCTCTTGATCAATGTATCAATCACGTGCAGTGGGAATATTAATGATAAAGTGACTCAGAAGTAATTGAAATATGGATCTGAGTATCGAGGTCAGTCGAATATGAAATGTAAAAACCGATGTCATCCCATCAGCATTGTTGGCGTGGGATCAGTAACACACAACCTGAACGAAGGTCTAAGTAAACACAGTGAAATACAAAATGTAGTACTTTTAGGAACCGTCCGTATCTTGCGTAGGATACTTAAAACCATTTAAGTCACCAGGTCCACTCCTGAGGAAGCTGAAAGTAACCTGTAGTACACCTGGCTGTATAGGACAATGTAATTCCTGTTACGAAAAATGAAGACAATAATGATAATATTATTATCGGACACTTATTGCTACAGCATGTCATGTTATTTTACTAACAGAAAAGAAGAATCTACTCTGAGTGATTAGGGTGAATACTGTACTTCAAGATCGGAATGCAAGGAAAGCCATAAAGTACAAAATAACTGTTTGAGACTTTTAATTTTTTATGAATTCGCTTTATAAGAAAAAGTTATTCCTCCTGCTTTTCGGTCCCTCAGTCATGTTTTCGTAACTATTTTAACATTACACCGTATACAACCACAGCGACTGACAAACCATTTTTGTGCTGACAGAAACCAGACTGATTCATTTCTTACACTGAATTTTGAATGAAATTAGCTACTATGAGCTCTTTAGTCTTTAAGATGCGTTTTTCTGGATTTCCTCCCCAGCAGAGAACTGAGAGAGATACTAAGCTAGTCCTCACTTACTGAACTTCCGCCTCATGTGACTGGCTTCATGTTGCTAAACTCGGTTTGTTATATCGTTATTTTATGAAGGCGACCGTCAGCTGTGTTTCCGCGATGCCATCCCGCTCTGGCGCGTGGATAAACCTCCAGAGAGAAAAGACAGTGAGTTTAAAAAAAGCTGAAGGCCTAGTGGGGGCGACGCTCCTGGGGTGCGTTGCTCACAAAAACAGGACATCTTTTCCTTACCACCCGAAGAGACATAAAGAACCGCCGCGGTCTTCTCTTCCCCACTCTCGTTCTTCGTCCGATGCTGAGAGTACTGTGGTACGGGCAGTTCGTAATGCAGTGTAATCGAGATGTTTCCGTCTAAAAGTCATCACAATTCAAGGAATTAGCCGTGAAATCAACATAAGTGTAAATTATTTTGTAAAGTTTTCCGTGAATAGCCTTTCGCTTATTAAATCGCGGGTTCGAAAGACAAGAAGATGCCCCGTTCTGCACAGCTCGACTGGCGTCACACCAAGCCTGACCAGGTAACAAGCAGCTAGCTGCACTTATACCAGCCTATCTCTCGTTCTTCGTATCGACCACTCTTTTCTGGCCCTATTTCGTGTTCAGTGTGACAGCTAATATTTTTATTACTCTCCACTTTTGCGATCGCGTGGTGGCGTGGCACACAGTCTCTTGATCGAACTTACTTTGTGTTTAATTTTTATCTTTTCATGTTCTATTCTTATTCTCGATAATCAAACCAAACTTAAGAAATAATAATTGTGTTTACCTTGATGATTAACTGAATGGCTATTTGGAATGCATATTATACAGCGTGTTTCAAAAAGATCTATCCGATATCAAATGGCTTTATCTCCCACACGAATGAAGACAGAAACTTGGATTAAACTTTATTTATGCGCAGGACTACAAAGTTTTTATTTTCAAAATAATCGTCCGACTTTAAAATCTATTTTACGAGGGTATGTTGAAAAGTGATGCCTCCAAATCTTTTAATGTGAAAACTGTTTAAGCTTTTTATATAAAACAAACGTTATTAACATTATACATCTTTACTCTTCATATCTAAATATTAGCAGCACTCTGCCGCTAGATGGCTCCATATTGTAGCATATAACATGGTGGCGTGTAACGTAATTATGTCGGTGCGTGAGAAACAGCGTGCTGTAATCGCGTTTCGAATTAGAAGAGTTCGTCCACACATGGAGCACCCTTTCCTTCAACATGAAAATGCCAGACCACACGTGAGCGCTGCGACGTCTGGAACAGTCCGACGTCTTGGGTTCACTGTCATCAATGTTCCTCCGTACAGTCCCTACCTGACCCAATACGATTTCTGTCTGTTTCCAAAACTTAAAAAACACCTTCGAGGATTTCACACTGGTAGAAATGAAGCGGTGCAAGCGGAAGTGAGGTTGTGGCTTCGTGAACAATGTCAAACATTCCACAGTAACGGTATCAACAAACTGGTCCCTCTTTGGGAGAAATGTGTTCGTCGCCAGGGTGACTATATTGAGAAATAAATATGTACACCTGAAGAATAAAGATGTAGAATATTAATAACGTTTGCTTTATTTAAAAAACATAAAAAATTAGGAGACATTACTCTTCAGCACGCCCTCGTACAAGCATACGCAAACTTATTACGATTACTTATAGGGTCAAAACTCTCATTTATCTTTCACAAATCCTCTATGTGCCATCCCCCACACGCAAGTCAAATATCCAGCTGATAGTCAAACGAGTCCCTACTTCGCTCGCACGTCTGGAGTTAACGCATTCACTGCTGTTGCTATAGTGTGACGCAGTTCACCAAAAGCTGTTAAAAGAGAAGGCACATAGGCGCAGTCTTTCATAAACCGCCACATACGCTGGGGTAACCAGTGGATTTCCCAGTTATATAAATAACAAGTATCTTTGAACTTGTGGAGTCGTAAGAGAATGCTCTGAGCTGCAGGAGGTGCAGTACGGTACTGTAGACGGGAATCGTGCGCCATCGTAAATGTACTGCACCTCTTGAAACGAAGAACACAAAGCGATTTTTATGTTGCTGTGTTATTATCAAGCCGGCCGGGGTGGCCGTGCGGTTCTAGGCGCTACAGTCTGGAACCGCGTGACCGCTATGGTCGCAGGTTCGAATCCTGCCTCGGGCATGGATGTGTGTGATGTCCTTAGGTTAGTTAGGTTTAAGTAGTTCTAAGTTCTAGGGGACTGATGACCACAGCAGTTAAGTCCCATAGTGCTCAGAGCCATTTGTTTTTATCATCTCGACTCGACGTCATTTGATGATGAGCGAGAGGGAGGTAGTTAGCTGCGCAAGGGAGACCACTGCCCGTATCTACATGGACCGGCAAAGTACAACTGGCACCAAGGTAAATTTTTATTTTTGATGCGTAAGTTAGAATTTGTCCCAAGTACAGAAGGTATACTTGTAAAATCGAATGAATCTTTTTGTAACTACTGTGTTATGACTTAGAATTCGGAATCAAATACCAGTTACGAGAGCAGAGTTATGAACAAGAACTAAAACTTCACATTGAAAGAATTTTTATTGAGGAAACAAGAAGCACACGAGGAACTGATCTGCCTGCTTAAGCAGAGTGCTCCTGTTTATAGGTATGTCAATGTTCCCTCAAAATAACAGTAGTTCGTAAATATGTAAATACCAGAACCTTACAGGAACAAGATATGCGAAGTCATAAGTAACTACAGGAAACAGAAATCGAATCAGTGACCCATACGTCGCCTGCCAGCAGCTATAACTGCGGCTCTATGGTGACCTGCGCACAGCACGCGCCAATACTCATAAACTGTATTTTATTATTTCTGTATCAGTAAACTGGCTGTTATCATCCATCTATTTGTAACTTCCTGCCACAATATTTCGGCGCAGAGTCTACTTGCCATCTTCAGGTGATTCTGGTGAAAACTCCCTGAGCTCTGGTATTTAAGGCACCTCCGTGGTGGATTCAATTGTTGCGCGTGCGCTACTTGAGCGCGTTCGATATTGCTGCGTCGCGCGCCCTCCGTGGTGAAAATTCGCCGCATCGATGTCAATTCGATTGTCTTCCTGCGGTTCCATCACAGACCTAAGCCGGCTATGGAGGATACGAAGTTTTTCGACAGTTGGATTCCATACCGAATTCAACTGATAACCGCCGTCACGATTAATAAGAGACTCATTGTCAGACAGCCGTATTTCAACAGATTCGTTAATAATAGAACTCCAAAAGTTAGACGTATGGGCCACAATTTTTGTCATATTGTAATTCATGGCAGGACCAGCGGAAATACAGTGTTTGGCGATGGCAGACTTACAAGGCTGAAGAAGGCGAGTATGCCGTTGATGTTCTACAATGCGGTCCTGCACAGTGCGCGACGTTTGCCCTATATAAGATTTGCGGCACTTGCACGGAATCCTGTCGAAAAATTTCGTGTCCTCCGTAGCCGGCGTAGGTTTGTGACGGCACCGCAGGAAGACAATCGAACTGACATCGATGCGGCGAGTTTTCACCACCGAGGGCGCGCGACGCAGCAATATCTAACGCGCTCAAGTAGCGCAGGCGCAACAAGTGAATCCACCATGCATGTGCCGGAGGGGCCTTAAATACCAGAGTTCAGGGAGTTTTCGCCAGCATCACCTGAAGATGGCCAGAAGACTCTGCGCCGAAATATTCTGGCAAGAAGTTGCAAACATCCGACAGTTCGCCCTAAATTTTGTGGAACAATATGTACGCCGGGAAAGTTTTAAATCTCACATCTAGTGACTTCCGTATTAACAGAGTTTTTCTTCGTAGAGGCTTCAGAAAGTAAGTTACACAAGTCGTCCCACACTAAGACTACTGCGCGACAAGAGTAGCGCACTGACAGAAGAGAGTACATGCTCCGCGTCTCCACCAGAAGCAGTTCTGCTGCACTTTGGATAACAGATACATTGCGGCATCTGAGAGAAATGGCCCGGCAACTGGAAACGGGCTCCAAAGTTCAAGAATACGGAGCGCTGCTATTCTTGTGAGAACATTGTCTGAATTGCACACAGATTCGCTATGGATTCTGGTTATTTATGGACCAAATGCATTTTCGCGTTCAGCGGTAGTGAAGAGTGCCAAGAACTTGACTAAAGCCTCACAGACGTGGGTGATGCTGATCGGTAAGTCAAAATCTTGCACCATGCTATTTCCGTCTTCTCGGCAAGCTGAAAAAACATCTAGGGGGAAAAAGACTTCACAGCGATGACAACGTGGTAGGGAAGGCGAATGGTCGATTTCGGTTTGTTGGGAGAATTTTGGGAAAGAGTGGTTTACCTGTAAATGCGACCGCATATAGGACGCTGGTGCGACCTATTCTTGAGTACTGTTCGAGTGTTTCTTTTTCCTCAGTTTGCAATTTTTAACTTTTTTCGTAATTTTTCTCCAATTTTTAAATCTTTTTATACATGCTTTCCATTTTTAACTTTTTAAATAATTTCTATAATTTTTTTCCAGCACATGGTGTTTATCTTTTCATGGTTCAAATGGCTCTGAGCACTATGGGACTCAACTGCTGAGGTCATTAGTCCCCTAGAACTTAGAACTAGTTAAACCTAACTAACCTAAGGACATCACAAACATCCATGCCCGAGGCAGGATTCGAACCTGCGACCGTAGCGGTCTCGCGGTTCCAGACTGCAGCGCCTTTAACCGCACGGCCACTTCGGCCGGCTATCTTTTCATGTATACATAGTGTGCCACTTCTTAAGAAAAAAAACAAACAGTGTATTTACACACAGGCCTCGTATTTACTCAAGCATCCACACTCAAACACAATCACGTATATAAACACAGACGCGTAAGCAATCACACATGCAGGCACACCACACAAGACACACGTACGATATTTACACTATGATAAAAGAGCCATACTATTCGCCACAAACTCTGATTCAGCCAGTTATTCACTCTCTCTCTCTCTCTCTCTCTCTCATTCACACTGTAGAAGTCCCCCATGCCCTCTCGCGTTTCAAGTAAATAGTGTGATTATGGGTGGGTTTCGATCCCGCCACCACAAATGGCTCTTTTATCGTCATGAGGTGACAATCCGAATTTAGATTGTAACACAAGTGCACACCTCATGACCTCACGATCGAATACTAGTTTGCTGTATCATATGCGGAAGTTGCGGTGGAGTACTGTGAACACCACCTTACAGGCACTGCAAGTAGTCTTAGACCGTGACGACACTTGATTCTGCACATCGCAAACCCTTAATCTGCCTCTGGGTGGCCCCATCTATTGTACGATGCGCATACATTTTGGATCTTAGACGCACAAATTCCTCAATCGGCAATCTATTCGCCTCAGCCGGCCGAAGTGGCCGTGCGGTTAAAGGCGCTGCAGTCTGGAACCGCAAGACCGCTACGGTCGCAGGTTCGAATCCTGCCTCGGGCATGGATGTTTGTGATGTCCTTAGGTTTAACTAGTTCTAAGTTCTAGGGGACTAATGACCTCAGCAGTTGAGTCCCATAGTGCTCAGAGCCATTTTTTTATTCGCCTCATCTTTCATTAAGACGATAACCTTCTTGTTCTAGTAAAGTTTATCGGCTGTGTATCCCAATGAGTGGACCGCATTTCTTCAGTCAATAGATGAAGCTATCTGTATCCATAGAAAGTAACTTTCGTTGCACGAAATGAAAGCCAATATCCACTTGATATGTATCTGCCGATCTGCCAGCGGGCCTCATCCGAGATGTGCAGGCAACCTCGTCTGTGGCTATCGAGCATGCAGTGCGCAGTTTCCTGCATGTTGTAGCTCACTTCGGCACCAACAACGACTGTCGCATGGATTCTGAGGCGATCCTCAGTTCGTACAGTCGGGTTGTGGAGGTGCTGAAGATTGTTGGCCTCAGGCGCAGGGTGCAAGCAGAGCTCGCAGTTTGCAGCATCTTACTCAAACTTGATCGGGGTTCTTTGGTTTGGAGCCAGAAACACGCAGATCATGTAATACTGGTTGGAGGCGACATTAACCTGCTGAGTATAGACTGGGATGTATATGGACCCATTGTGGGGGTTCAGACAGATAGTCATGTGAAATACTTTAGAACACGTTTCCTGAAAATTGTCTTCAGCAACTAGCTCGGCAGCCCACGCACAATGAAAATATCTTAGACCTTGTAGCTACAAATATGGCGGACCTTATCGATAGTGTCAGTATAGAAGCGGGGATTAGCGATCATCATGTCATAATAGCAACTATGATTACGAAAGTTAATAAATCAGTCAAGAAGGCTAGGAGAGTGTTTCTGCTAGATAGAGCAGATAAGCAGTCATTAGTATCTCACTTAGACAGTGAATTTTAATCACTTCGTTCCAGTAAGATGAATGTAGAGGAATTATGGGCAAAGTTTAAGCAGATTGTAAATCGTGGTCTTAAGAGTTAAATGCCTAGTAAGCGGATAAACGATGGAAGAGGCTGACAGTGATTTAATGACGAAAGTCGCATGATGCTGAAGAATCAGAGGTTGTTGCACTCTCAGTTGAAAAGCGAACGCGTAAATGATGACAAGCGAAGGTTAGTAGAGATTCGTGCGTCTGTAAAAGATCTATGCGCAAAACATCCAAAAACTACCACCATGAACCTTAGCAAAAGATCTGACACAGAACCACAGAAAATTCTGGTCGTACGTAAAATCGCTAAGCAGGTCTAATGCTTCCATTCAGTCCCTTGTTGACCAGTCTGGTGTGACAGTTGAAGATAGCAAAACTAAAGCCGAAGTTTAAATTTCATGTTCGAGAAATCGTGCACACAGGAGAATCCTAGAAATATTCCGTCATTTGTCCATCGGACAGACTCCCGTATGGACGACATAGTAATAAGCATACCTGGCGTAGAGAAACAACTGAAAGATTTTAAAACAAATAAATCACCAGGTCCGGTTGGGATCTCAGTTCGATTTTACAATGAGTACTCTATGGCAGTAGCACCTTACGTAGCTTGCATTTATCATGAATCTCTCGCCCAGCACAAAGTCCCAAGAGACTGGAAAAAAGTTTTGCTGACTCCAGTATAAAAGAAGGGTAAAAGAACGGACCCGCAAAATTACAGACTAATAACCCTAACGTTCGTTTACTGCTGAATTTTTGAATATGTTCTCAGTTCGAATGTAATAAACTTTCTTGAGACTGAGAAGCTTATGTCCACGAATTAGCATGGTTTTAGAAAGCATTGCTAGTGTAAAATGTAAATGTCATGTGACTATGGCCTCCCGTCGGGTAGACCGTTCGCCGGGTGCAAGTCTTTCGATTTGACGCCACTTCGGCGACTTGCGCGTCGATGGGGATGAAATGATGATGACTAGAACAACACAACACCCAGGCCATGAGCGGAGAAAATCTCCGACCCAGCCGGAAATCGAACCCGGGCCATTAGGATTGACATTCTGTGGCGCTGACAACTCAGCTACCGAGGGCGGACATTGCTAGTGTGAAACTCAGCTTTCCCTTTTTTCACATGATATACTGAGAACTATGGAATGAAGAGGTACAAGCTTATGGAATAAGTTCACGGATATCTGAGTAGCTCGAAAAATAGAACCCAGTATGCTGTCCCCGACAGGGAGTGTTCACCAGAGACAAGGGTATCGTCAGGAATGTACCAGGGAAGTGTGATAGGACCGCTGTTGTTCTCGATATACATAAATGATTTGGCGGACAGGGTGGACAGCAATCTGCGGTTGTTTGCTGATGATGCCGTGGTGTACGGTAAGGTGTCGAAGTTGAGTGACTGTAGGAAGATACAAGACGACTTATACGAAATTTCCAGGTGGTTTGACGAATGGCAGCTAAATGTGGAAAAATGTGAGTTAATGCGGATGAGTAAGAAGATCAAACCCGTAATGTTCAAATGCAGTATTACTAGTATCCACCTTAACACAGTCAAGTCATTTAAAATCTAAGCGTAACGTTGCAAAACGATATAAAGTAGAACGAGCATGTGAGATCTGTGGTAGAGAAGGCGAACGGTCGACTTCGGTTTATTTGGAGAATTTTAGGAGAGAGTGGTTCACCTGTAAAGGGGACCGCATACAGGACGCCGGTGCGACCTATTCTTGAGTGCTGTTCGAGTGTTTGGGATCCGTACTAGGGCCGAATGAAGGAAGACATCGAAGCAAGTCACAGGCGCGCTGCTACATTTGATACCGGTTAGTTTGAACAACACGTAAGTGTTACAGAGATGCTTTGGAAACTCAAATGGCAGTCCCTGGAGGGAAGGCGGTATTTGTTTTCGAGAAACACTATTGAGAAACTTTAGAGAACCAGCATATGAAGCTGACTGCCGAACGATTCTTCTGCCGCCAACACACATTGCGCGTAAGGTCCACGAAGATAATATACGAGAAATTAGGGCTCATACGGAAGCATATAGATAGTCGTTTTTCCCTCGCTCTATTTGCGAGTGGAACAGGAAAGCAAATGACAAGTAGTGTTACAGGGCACCCTCCGCCATTCACCGTACGGTGGCTTGTGGAGTATTTATGTAGACGTAGACGTTCACGCAGCGGTTCTCGAATGGCTCCGTGACCAAGGAACGGATTTCTACTGTCGAGAAACTGAACGATTGGTAGAATCCTCCGACCACTGTTCACAGGGACTTAATACTCTCTTGAAAAATAGTATAATGTGTCTGTTCACTCTGTTGTGTAGTGCAGCCTTCAATAAATGTTGCTTGGTCTGCCATAGTAATGTTTGACTTGTTTATTGAAGTCCCGTCGTACTTTTGAATGGAAAAGACTTGCCCACCACTAACACCAGATGTCGTCGAGCTACACACAGACTGACATTGGTATGATATATTTTGAGAAACAGTTATTTTCTCATAGAGTTTGCATTTCTTTGTTACCATTGTATAGTTAGTAAATATGAAACGACCAAAAAATTAGTCGACACAGTAAAAGAATGCTGCTCTTGGAGAAAAAAGGTCTGAATGATTGAAATGTATTGTACACTTCTTTCTATTCCTCTCAGG
Source organism: Schistocerca nitens (assembly GCF_023898315.1). Taxonomy (NCBI): domain Eukaryota; kingdom Metazoa; phylum Arthropoda; class Insecta; order Orthoptera; family Acrididae; genus Schistocerca; species Schistocerca nitens. Next base: position 317,540,295 of record NC_064616.1, read on the forward strand.
TTGAATCAAAGTACACGTTTTCAGTCGTGGCTGGTTCAGAAGACTGCCAATCCAAGGCCGAAACCGATCAAGGTTGAAAACTTGTTCTGTCTGAGACATACACAAAGAAGTCTACAGATGCTACTATTTTTGCATTGATAATGTCTTTTCTAGAAAGCAGATTTGTATATTAAAAAACTAATTTGCGACGAGTTTCAACACTCATCAGAATGAATAAGAATTTGAATTTGGTGAGCTCTCTTCATCAGTCAACTTTCATAGTGCCCGTGGTATTTGAAGCAGAACGTTAAAGTTTGTCCAAATTGCTTGGTAGGGACCGAACGACTACGCTTGGTTCCTCCCCTCCTACTTGACATGGCCGTGGATATTGCTCCTAGTGTGATAAGCTATCAGCTATCTTACTCGGGTATTCTCTTCGTAATCTTGAAACAAATATCGTTATCGTTTCGAAATGCAGGTCATGATCATTTTCATTAACATGCCTTGTCAGCACAAGGAAACTGTCCTGCATACATTGTACTGTTGTATTCGGAGTCGTTAAATCAATGTTAACTGCTTCAAATATGAAGTTGAGAAGAGACTGGAATAATTTGGTGAGCTCTCTTCATGTGATTATTAGGTTATTTCTCACTCTCCTGATGTCTCGAACGACCTCCATCTATTTTTCGTTTCTTTTGGCCTGAAGGCCATACAGCCACATGCTCTTATTTTTTGCGTAGCTGCTTGTCCGATTCACAATTAACATATTCACGTGCGAATGTAATTCAGTTTTTTCTTCAGTGAGCCCACATACTGAACCGGCTGTTAGATACGCTCTTCCTCCTGTACATTACCTTGTACTGTCTCACTTTGTGGGTGCCAAAAGTTTATGTCTGAAAATTGTATTTAATCAAATGGACATTCAGACTTTAATTTATATAATAGTTAATTGTATGGGATTATTTTATGCGTGAAGGGTTCAGTTAATTCTTTGAGCTGTGTGTTAGGCTTGTTCCTTCAAGCCAGTTAAAAGATGCTACAGTTTTGAAAAACAATATCTCTTCGCTTATGAACCTTATACATTTTCCACCACGTTTTTGTAGTTGCCTCAATTGTCGAAACAAAGATTCTAACTTGGAATGCAGCTTCTCATCTCTTGTACCAGAATTCGTACTCTTCCCCAATTAATCATTACTTCCTGCGCAGCTAGGATCGCACTTTGATGTGCAAATTGTTGAAGAAACCCTTTGACGTTTGTGTGGCAGCTGGTAGTTTAATTACAATTATCTCATGCAAGCAACATCCGAGAAAATAAGTTATTTCCCATAAACGAACTGAAGAAGAAGCTATTGTGCTTGCTACGACTACTGCATCCCCTCGAATGTGAAAGTGTACTGAGGTGGCCGGGATTTGGTCGTAAAAAAGAACAGCTCGGTGTGTATACCTGTATTAGAGTCACTGAGCCGTCATGTAACCTCTCGGATGTAATATGACAAATGAGAATGCGTTCAGTTAAAGAAACTGAAGTAAGGTTTCAGATTTTAATTGATTGCCTTTTAACAGAATACTAACAGTTTTTCTTTCTTTAGTGGGTATTATGCTGCATTTATTCACACCAAATGGAAATTGAGTGTAAGAATTTCTGGATTTCTGTACTATACTTTCGTATAGGCAAAAGCGTCGGCAGGAAACGAGTGTTTGCAGAAATAGGTCAGATCTAAGGAAAAAGTCAATAACTTGGCTAAGGCATAAAGCACTTGGAGCGAAAGATGAACATACTCTTACCACGGTAGTGCCGCATAAAACTACAACATGCAATATACGAGGCTAGCCTTTTTCATTTAACAAACGCCCACTAGATGGTGCTGTTGGAATGGAAAATTAATATTAGTTCAAAATGAATCATTTATTATTGTCAAAAGAATGACAGCTCGGAAACCGGTAGAGTAATTTATTTATAGTGGACCTTTAGGAAACAGCGTTGTGAAACAAATGAAATTCCACATGAAGGTTTCCGTTGTGTTTATCTTTTTTTATTATGTTCTAAATTTAACTTAGCAACAATGCCTCAGTCGTATTGTACAACTGTTGGTGATCCGTTTTAGAAATGGATCAGGAATACATGTGGCATACAGAACAAAAAACATACTGTAGAAAAGATTACAAACACACAACATAACGTCAGATAAATTCAGAAAAGTATATATTAGTTTATGTGCGACAGACATGTAAAAATTTCAGAATCAGATATTCTGAACACTCTCCACATTTGCAGCCCACCTCATTGAAAACAGTCACCATACTAGTGGCGTAGAAACAAACCTCCAGGTCCTAGCACACAGTAACCGTCAGTATTATTTATTAACATCAGAAGAACATTTCCACAATCAAAGAGCTATTACACCGAGAAAAACTCATCGATGACCAAACAGTACTCTACAACAATTAATTATTCAGCACTATAAGCGAACTATCAAACAACACACATAAACATACACAGACACGCCCACATACAGAAAATATAACTGAACAAAAGCAAACTTCGGTGGGTACAATCGAAAACAAAATAAAGAAACAAATGACGGCCAATAGCGTACCTGTACCGCAAATGTGTGGTGAAACGTGCACGTAAGTCACAGCAGTGAAATAACAACAAACGACTACGCGAAAGCGTTTAAGTAAACTCCGATACAGATCCACAGCACAGTCTATAAATGACATATCGTACCAGATAGGTTTCCAGAATAAAAACGAACTCAATTTTACTGACGCCTGTAGGTCGGTTTAAATATAATAGAAACAAGAACAGCTCATATAGCAGCCAAATACAAATAAAGTACAACTCAGAACTGGTCAACTGTACTAATAATAAGCGTCAAATGAAGCATATGTCAGCTTTTTTTATACACAGTTTTTACACTACTGACCATTAAAATTGCTACACCACGAAGATGACGTGCTACAGACGCGAAATTTAACCGCAGGAAGAAGATGCTGTGGTATGCAAATGACTAGCTTTTCAGAGTATTCACACAAGGTTGGCGCCGGTGGCGACACCTACAACGTGCTGACATGAGGAAAGTTTCCAACCGATTTCTCATACACAAACAGCAGTTGACCGGCGTTGCCTGGTGAAACGTTGTTGTGATGCCTCGCGTAAGGAGGAGAAATGCGTACCATCACGTTTCGAACTTTGATAAAGGTCGGATTGTAGCTTATCGCGATTGCGGTTTATCGTATCGCGACATTGCTGCTCGCTTTGGTCGAGATCCAATGACTGTTAGCAGAATATGGAATCGGTGGGTTGAGGAGGGTAATACGGAATGCCGTGCTCGATCCCAACGGCCTCGTATGACTAGCAGTCGAGATGACAGGCATCTTATCCGCATGGTCGTAACGGATCGTGCAGCCACGTCTCGATCCCTGAGTCAACAGATGGGAACGTTTGCAAGACAACAACGATCTGCACGAACAGCTCGTCGACGTTTGCAGCAGCATGGACTATCAGCTCAGAGACCATGGTTGCGGTTACCCTTGACGCTGCATCACAAACAGGAGCACCTGCGATGGTGTACTCAACGACGAACCTGGGAGCACGAATGGCAAAACGTCATTTTTTCGGATGAATCCAGATACTGTTTACAGCATCATAATGGTCGCATCCGTGTTTGGCGATACCGCGGTGAACGCACATTGGAAGCGTGTATTCGGCATCGCCATTCTGGCGTATCACCCGGAGTGATGGTATGGGGTGCCATTGGTTACACGTCTCGTTAACATCTTGTTCGCTTTCAAAAGTTCAAAGTGCGGTTCCAAAATGTAGCGCCTAGAACCGCTCGGCCACCCCGGCCGGCCATTGTATAAAGGCTGGCCATACTATGGACTATGAAAATACAAAAATACTCTGTCAATCCTCCTACTTCTGGGACTGCGTTGCTAAAGAGGCCATCGAAATCCGACTACAGGACGATCTAATTAATAAAGACAGCGGCCTTCAACTTAGTCAGGCTTGGAACCCTGCACTCAGCCTGGAGAGAAACATGCGGTCCCAGAGATCGAGGACCGCCCCCGACGGCGGTAGCAGGGAGACTGCAGACCCCAGTTCAGACCCAGGCGCCGCTTCCCCCACCACCATCAGTAGCCGCCGCGCCGGCCGCATCAAAGACACCAGGAGAGGAACGGTGGAGGGGGTAACGGCTAGTATATATAGGGCGCCGAAAGGAACAGCACAGCACTCGTCAAGAACCACCTGAAGATGGCAGCGTGTACGTCTGCCGAAATATTGTGGAGAAATTACGACGCTACCCGGTCGGATACCCGAGAACTGTTCAAATCCTAAATCATCTTTGCAGGCAAAATTGTAGTGGAGTTGGTCTGCCGTTGGCTTCCTGCGACCTGTTATGAAGTGTCAAGCGTACATCTGTATCGTGTGGATGACTGATGAGTGTTCGTAGAGTGTACTGATGAGTTTATGTTATGGTTGAAGGGAACGGAGAGGGTGAAACTCGGTGCTGGCAGATAGCCTACTCCTCTCGGATAGCACAGAGGAGACTGCCACAATTTTAACGTCCCCATTCGATGGATGGATCACCGTCAATAGCGGCACAAGCCCTCACTTCATAAGACACTCTGGAGTGATTTCGAATATACTCCAGGACATTGGCGCAAAGACTGATGATCAGTAACTTTATGCCATCATCTCTCCTCCCCTTGCCGGCCAAATAGTGGCAGTCAAAACGTTCCACTACCAGGATTCGAACTGGCGTACCTCTGATCGCATGTGACCGCACAACCGTGCATTAGCTATCTTTTTTGTGTGAACAGTAGGGTGCTCAGTTTAGAGGCATTGGAGACAGGTTGGGCAGAAGTCGAAACCCGAGGCCTGGCCACGATGCCTCCCCGTTCCCATCCCTGAACCTCTTCCATCTAGTTTCTTTTTTCATATTTTTTCTTTTTTTGTTTTACCGGAAACGGAAAATAAAACAAAATGCTTTTATTTGTACAAGCATAAATACAGCAGAAAGGCCTTCCTTCCCGCGGAATCAACACGAGAAATTACACTCGAACAATGCGAGCAAAGGTCTTTATTAACAAGGTGTGGGAAACATAATAACAATATTACTGAAGTAAGCTAAGAGGTGTCTATACAAAGAGAGAAGAAGGTGCGAAGGTATGATAACACTTGCAGGCACCTGCTCGGCAGATGGGGCGTGGAGGCAGAGTGGGAAGGGATCAATATGCGAGGCCTGGCCACGGTGTCCCCGGCACCACTACGGGGAAGAAATCAAGGAGGAGGACACAGTAGAGCTGGGGAAGTGACCAGCGTGATTTGGTATAATGCATAGAAGAATGGTGCGTGTGTCCATGCGCCTACTCCACTGTGGGTTACGATATAGAAACGGGGCGCGGAGAGTCTCAGATGTCAGCAGGGGGGAAAGGGGGGGGAGGGTCGACAGCTTGTGGCACCATCCAGCTGAGTGGGGGTGACGTAAAGATCGCGCGAAGGTAATTGGCGAGAAGGCGCGGTAGCGCGGTTGGTGCCCGATATCACTGTGAGCGGTTTGTAAGTAGAGCCAGAAGTCAAGGCGTGATTTATCAGCATTATTATACGTGTAAGTGACCGTCCATCCCTTGACCCATACAATCGCATGATTTTTGGTGGTCGGGAAATACGTATCCTCGGGATGGATAAAAGACCGTGGGTCAATGGAATCCGGCGGAACGCGGAGGTAACAAGCAACAAACTGTCGACCCAGTTCCCAGACGTCACTGATGGCAGCACAAGTCAGTTGGTGGGCATCGTCATCCACGAGGTGGCAAATTGAACAAAGTGGAGTGTCCGTTAGTCCGATGGCCTGAAGACGTTGATTTGTGGCGAATTTTACAAAGGCGACGTGGTACCTTGTTGCCCGGACGTTGGAGGGAAAAAAAACTCTGGTAGATGTGACGCCAAACCGTTGGCCACCGCGTCGATGGATGCTTGAGTTCGATGGTGTTGATGGATATGTAACGAAGCAGTGGGACGTAAAAATCTTTGGTTCGAGGAAGACGCGTGCTCGGTAACTGAGTGTGAGCATAACTGAAGTCGACGATGAAATCAGAAATGTGCGTCAGATGGTGCGTGATGTGGCCGACTTGTACTGGCGGCGTTGTCGTCGCGACCTCGGCTACGAAGTTGTGTAATGTATTAACACGGCATTAATAATAATAACAACAACATTAATAATAGGTTTACATCATTACTGAGCACTTCCATATAACATAAGGTCCAAGAAATTGTAATTCACAGAAATATAGCATTTGAAACTCATTCTCTCGAAAGTTTGAGAAGTACATGTGTTATGCAATTAATTTAAGAACTAAAATAGCAACAAACACTCACAACTTTGAAAATATCATAATTTACAGAACATAAAATCGAAGTATGTGCTCACCATTATCAGAATTTCACTTTACGCTAAGATTGTGACCATAGGTCTGAATACTATGATTATGTGAGTGTGTACATGAGGGCCGGCCGGGGTGGCCGAGCGGTTCTAGGCGCTACAGTCTGGAACAGCGCCACCGCTACGGTCGCAGGTTCGAATTCTGCCTCGGGCATGGATGTGTGTGATGTCCTCAGGTTAGTTAGGTTTAACTAGTTCTAAGTTCTAGGGGACTGATGACCTCAGAAGTTAAGTCCCATAGTGCTCAGAGCCATTTGAACCATTTTTGTGTACATGAGGAAAATGCTGTTTCTTTCAGTCTTTTCTACCTAGGTTACGGAAGGAAATCTTTCTGTTAATTTTTTTTAGTGGAGTGTCTTTCCCTGTCTTCTCTCACTCAACTTCAAGTGGTTTGTCGGTTCTACCTGTGGACTTACAAACCGTGCACGATTTGTTGTTGGTAGCAGGTCCGGTCAACCCTGGAATGTGCGCCTTTACCTGGCTAGAATGCTACCTATCAGGTCCTAGGCGCATCCACGTGGGTAGGCCAGACACACACAAGCAACTGAAAAGTATCCTGTGTTACAAGTAGCATGTAATTTACATAATTCCTGCCAATTTCATAACCGGTACCTTTCATGCTAATATATTCTCCGAAAGTTAGATGCGAAATTTGTACGTTTAGTTATCTAGTTAGTTAATTACATGTACCATAGATCATATGAAAGATTCTGGTACCTAAGTGATGTGGAACGACTTAGTTTACAGGATATGTATAAGTGATTTGTGTCAACATTAATTAAAAAATTAACTTTTGTCCTACTCATCCAGCTACACTTAAAAAGTAGTGCTTTTTATATTCTACCAGTTTTTAAATAAAAATTCATCCATGGAAGTAAGGAGTTGTCCAGGAGAAATTATTTGAGGTCAGGTACAAAACTTGCTTTGGTACCTCTGCGTGTGTAAAGCCATCAATTCTATAAAACTTAAGTTTTATTAAGAGAATAACACGATCTACTCCATGAAACGCCTAAGAAAGATCACCAAAATAGCAGCTGGTGGTGTGTTACTATTAAAGGCTTGCAATAGTTGATGAGTGTTCAAAAAATGTTCAAATGTGTGTGAAATCTTATGGGACTTAACTGGTAAGGTCATCAGTCCCTAGTTGATGAGTGAAGATATAAATAACACAACAGAAAGAAGAGCAGCAATTGATCGCAGGATCCGTCGTTTTATTACAGCAGATCTAGATGTCAACTATTACATAGTCATCTTCGGTGCACTTAAGCACAGGTGACATTGGCCGTAAGTGTCACGTAGTAAACAATACTGGTGTAGAGCTGATAGAACTCCTTTGATGTAATAAGTACAGTTTTTTATACTTGATATATGCACAAATTGAAACGCTTCTATGAAATCATTTGTCGAGAGAGTGGTGGTTATCTCATGACATGTGCTCCCCCCCCCTCCACCGCGCTAGACTACACATAAGAAATTTTCAGAATTTCCATACTTTCCACGAAAGCAGCCAAAAGTAACCCTGTGAAAATACCAACTGCCCCGGTAGCCTAGAAATGAACCACGCTTTCTAGCTCATATAGTGTAAGGTTACTAGTTGTGGATCAACGTTTCTGGACCGATAGTTTTCCGCGTGAACGACGGATGGCTCCCCGGGTAGGTTTTTTTAAGCACTACAGCTTGGCCTTGCAAGCAGCAGTGAGTTGGAGAATCCAACGGGTTGTACTCGGAGATTGTGGCTCGCAGTTCGAGCAGAATTTTGAGAAGAAAATTAAGATACGGAAGTTTAAAATGACACTATTTTCTCTTTATTTCATGTACAGTATTAAAATTCATTAAAGATAAAGGTAACTATATTTAAGTTTCAAGAAAAAACATCACAACATATATTGATGCTTCCCACTGTGTTTACAGGGATGTTGTCGACAACCATGCAATAGTACTGTTTCTCGACTGGAGAGCGCGCAAAAATGTAAATGCATTTCAATGTAATTGTCTTCCTACGTACAAACTACGCGTTCAGAGTGTGTAAAATGTCGTGATATTGTATTTATTAACATAATGTTTAAAATCCATTATTATTTATAATAATTATATTCAAAAGACTTACTTTTTTAAAATCGTCAACAAAGTTAACTGTTCTGGACGTCAAAAATAATTTAAAACTAAGCTAGTGCACTTGTATAACAATAATACTAATAAGAACTTATTAATTTCATTCTGAATCATGGTCCGCTATAGCGTCGTAATAATTTTATAAAACACATTAAAACACACTTAAAGTAATACTCTGTATTTTTTTTTTTTACGTGTAGGTGTAGAGAAATTATACTGAAGAAGAAATGGAAAGAGCAGTTAGTGCTATAGAGGATGGAAGCCTATCGCTAAGAGAGGCTGAGAGTACATATGGAGTACCATTCAATACTATTAGAAGGATAGTGAATGGATCTGTTGAATTAGGATGCAAGAGACCTGGACCAAACGCTTTCCTCGGGGAAGAAGCTGAGCAACAAATTTACGAAACGGTTGTAGAGTTGCAAAAAATGGGATATGGTTTGAGTAGAAAAGCTCAAAATTGCAGGAGAAGTAAATGCTAAAAGAGCGGTCAAATTTTCAAAAATGACTTGTCGTCCAAACGATGGGACAAGAGTTTCATGATGCGGCACAATTTAATACTTCGGCAACCAGAAACTCTTGCCGCCGCCCGCTCCAGCATGGAGCAGAAAAAACTAAAGAGCAATTCTTTGAAAAGCTGACGGGTGTAATTCAGTAACTTCGTATTACAAGTTGCGATATCTTCAACATTGACGAAACTGGGTTAACGATGGTCAATAAAGGTGATAAAATTGTTGCTCCAAAAGATTGTAAAACAGTAGTGATGAGAAAAAGTGGCTACGGAAGCGAGAAAAGAACGCTTGTGGTCACTACTAATGCGACTGGAACTGTAGTTCTACGACCAATGGTCATTTATAAGCGATGCAGGTTAATGAAGACCTCATGGACGGAGCACCAGAAGATACCATTTTTGCAACTTCGCCAAAGGGATATATAGATTCCGAACTATTTTACAGATTTTGTATGTCCATCCATTTGATTGGATGTCTTGGGGACCAAGACCGTTCACTATTGTAAGAAAATGAAACACCTACAGCCGTCCTTATGGTCATATTTATTGTGCAGCTACCAGATTCGGCGTTTCAATGCGCCATCTTCAAGTCTTAGTTGATGCTGAAGGGGTTATCGCGAAAACCCCTTATGGTCATATTTATTGTGCAGCTACCAGATTCGGCGTTTCAATGCGCCATCTTCAAGTCTTAGTTGATGCTGAAGGGGTTAGCGCGATAACCCCTTCAGCATCAACTAAGACCTGAAGATGGCGCATTGAAACGCCGAATCTGGTAGCTACACAATAAATATGACTATAAGGACGGCTGCAGGCGTTTCATATTCTTACAATATTTTACAGATTGTTGGTGAAATTCACTGCGAAAATACCTCCCTAGCGACCGGTACTTCTGCTTCTAGACTGTCATGCATCCCGTCTATCCCAAGAAACTTTGCTGCTGGCTAGAGAAAATAACATTCATTTCATAGTGTTCCCTCCTGACAATACTCACGTATTCCAGCCACTGAATGTTGGGGTTTTTGGGCCCCTGAAGAATAATTTTCGGAAGAGTGCACTAAACCAATGAGGAGAAACAAGATGAAATACATAAACAGGTACGACTTCTGCAAGGTGCTAACTCCAGCGTGGCAAAAAGCAGTGACTCTTGGAAACATACAGAGTGGATTTAGAGGCAGTGATGTCTAGCCATTAGATCCTTCTGCCTGTCCATATTCATCGACTAATGGAAGAAAATCGCCCTACATCTGCACCTGCTGTGCAAGAAGGTTATCCACAACCCAGATGTTCATCCAACGAAAGAGGAAAGACCCTCCTGCCGCCAGGGTTCAGATATTGAAAGAAACGATGACACCAGAGAAGGACGTGACAAGGCGCTCAAGAAGAGTCACCAATACAAGATGTGTACCGTCACCGCTACGGTCGCAGGTTCGAATCCAGCCTCAGGCATGGATGTGTGTGATGTCTTTAGGTTAGTTAGGTTTAAGTAGTTCTTAGTTCTAGGGGACTGATGACCTCAGATGTTAAGTCCCGTAGTGCTCAGAGCCATTTGAACCATTTTGAACCACGAAAAGTCATCCGAAAGCTCAGAGACAGCCGAAGACGATGACACTGTCTGTAGAGTATGTGGTGCAGCATTTAGAGATGACTGCGATGGTGGAAGTTGGATCCTGCGCAATAAGTGTAAATTGCGGTTATCACCAAACACGTCCGCCTCCGGTAGCTGAGTGGTCAGCGTGACGGAATGTCAATCCTAAGGGAGATTTTCTCCGCTCAGGGACTGGGTGTTGTGTTGTCCTAATCACCATCATTCCATCCCCATCGACACACAAGTCGCCGAAGTGGCGTCAAAATGGTTCAAATGGCTCTGAGCACTATGGGACTTAACATCTGTAGTCATCAGTCCCCTAGAACTTAGAACTACTTAAACCTAAGGACATCACACACATCCATGCCCGAGGCAGGATTTGAACCTGCGACCGTAGCGGTCACGCGGTTCCAGACTGTAGCGCCTAGAACCGCACGGCCACAATGGCCGGCGAAGTGGCGTCAAATTGAAAGACTTGCACCCGGCGAACGGTCTACGCGATGGGGGATCCTTATCACACAACCAAACATGTCAGAATTTGGCAAACAATAGTCCCCCAAAATGTTTCACATGTGAAAATTACAAATAGGCCTAAGTCTAACTTGGAACAGGCAACTTCCTAAAATTGAACGCTACTGCACCTATAACATTGTTTGCACATTGTCATTTCCGATACTGCATTTCACAATATCTTGTGCCATTTCCATTCATATCCTACTTTTGACACACCTAATAACTTCACCAGAGAATGTTTTATCAGTATTCGCCGGCACTGACGTACTTCTTATGACATTTTCTACCAGTGTAAAGAAAGTGAATCATTGTCAATAACAGATCCGTAACTAGTGCCGGGGGTCTAATTGTGGATCATTGCTACTACTTTAGTTTTTTAAGAAAAACCAGTATTCAACCCAAGTTAATATGAATTCATATGTTCCTCGGATACAGTAGACGAACTAACTAATATATTGTATGCAAACCTTCCTATGTCCGTCTATTTCCATTCGAGAAATATGAGTTGATGCTTAGGCAGATCCAGGACGAGTTACCCTACCCTATCCCCCGCAGCAACGCTGCTTAAGACAGTGGTCTCACATCAATGAGAACCGAAAATCGCATTCCCGCCCAAATTTTTGTTTTCTGGGGTTTCCCTTAAATGCTACAGATGAAAGCCAGGATTGCTCTTTGCTCATTCCGAGTCTATACTGAGTCGATTATGACCTCGTCGTCGATGGAAAACAAAACCCTAATATTCCTTTCCTTGTCTTAATATTCAGGGCTGCGAGGCTCAGTTTCCCTTTCCGTGTCCCCAGTTACGTTTATCCGTGGTTTGCCAAAGCATTTCGGGAGAATGCCTGCTAATTCGATACCCCATTCTATCTAACTAAGCCAATGATCAGTCTCTAGCGACAGCGATTTCGGCAGTGCGTTTAATTCTCTTCTTTATCCCCTTTCTCTTGTAAAAGGTACCTGTTGCTTGTGTAATTATTTCAGTAGGGAGTAACCTAATGTAATCCTTAAAGATATTGCCACGTTTCGAACTCCTACTTGATCAGACTGAAAGTAATTTCTTGAATTTGTTATTTGAAAGCTACACACGTCAAAAAAAGTTTGCATCACCCCAGTTCCTAGAACTCCTGAAGATAGACAGTGGCTGTGCCTGAAGATAGACGGTGGCTGTGGATATTGTAACACAGAGACAGTCCCTTTGACTGTTCAGAGATGTCATAAACTCGCCCAAAGATGTAAACAACCATGCATGAGCGGAACCTATTAGACGGAGGGTGTCCGACAGCCGATCAGTTCCAGTCATTCCACCAGGAAGAAGGTACGCGGCTTGTGTTGTCTGTAGCTCAACCATGCCTAGACGGTCACTACCCCAGTTCGATCGCGTCCGCATTATTACTTTGTGCTAGGAAGGGCTCTTAACAAGGGAAGTGTCCAGGCGTCTCGGAGTAAACCAAGGCGATGTTGTTCGGTCATGGAGGAGATACAGATAGACAGGAACTGTCGATGACATACCTCTCTCAGGCCGCCCAAGGGCTACTACTGCAGTGGATGACAGCTACCTACGGATAATGGCTCAGAGGAACCCTAACAGCAACGCCACCATGTTGAATAATGCTTTTCGTGCAGCCACAGGACGTCGTGTTACGACTACGACACCATGCAACGCAGTACAGATGGGCCCAACAATATGCTGAATGGATCGCTCAGTATTGGCGTCACGTTCTCTTCACCGATGGGTGTCCATATGCCTTCAACCAGACAATCATCGGAGACGTGTTTGGAGGCAGCCCTGTCATGCTGAACGTCTTAAACACACTGTCCAGCGAGTGCAGCAAGGTGGAGATTCCCTGCTGTTTTGGAGTGGCATTATGTGGGGCCGACGTATGCCGCCGATGGTCATGGATGGAACCGTAACGGCTGTACGATACATGAATGCCATCCTCCGACCGATGGTGCAACCATATCGGCAGCGTATTGGCGAGGCATTCGTCTTCATGGACGACAATTCGTACCCCCATCGTGCACATCTTGTGAATGACTTCCTTCAGGATAACAACATAGCTCCACTAGAGTGGCAGTATGTTCTCCAGGCATGAACCCTATCGGAAATGCCTGGGATAGATTGAAAAGGGCTGTTTATGGACGACGTGATCCACCAACCACTCTGAGGGATCTACGCCGAATCACCGTTGACGAGTGGGACAATCTGGACCAACAGTGCCTTGATGAACTTGTGGATAGTATGCCACGACGAGTACAGGCGTGCTACTGGGTATTAGAGGTACGGGTGTGTACAGCAATCTGGACCACCACCTCAGAAGATCTCGCTGTATGGTGGAACAACATGCAATGTACGATTTTCATGAGCAATATAAAGGGCGGAAATGATGTTTATGTTGATCTCTATTGCAATTTTCTGTACAGGTTTCGGAACTCTCGCAACCGAGGTGATGCAAAACTTTTTTTAGATGTTTGTATCTAGTGATTCACTTTAAATCAAATTCTGAAAGCTTTTTTCAAAACTTTCCGAGCAAAACCCTGTAGGAAAGCTAGGAAAACAATGGATTACTCGTTGTCGACTGTGTCTGACAGGCCTTGTTTCATTATAATCTCTCCGACCACTTATGCGATGTTAATCATGTGACATCGTTGATGTCCAGAAACAGTACAATTTTTAATTTTTTTCTTTTGAACTGAAGGCCATACAGCTAAAGCAGTAGAACTGTTACACCGTAACCCATGTAACAAGATTTTCTCATTATATTTCCTTGGAACCGACAGATAGGTATCAGACTTGGTTTGAGTTTCCAACATACATCAGCGAGTATTACTGCAATGATTTCTTGAACGCTGTTATTGTCTGGACGAAAGCTACATTGCTGGCCATTAGAACTACAATACCAATAAGGATAAAAAAATAACAAAATTTTACTTTTTGTGCGTTTGCAGTATAGTAGAGAGAATATATGATTCAGTCTGTAAGTGATATGGAGGTATACAGAGCGCGGAATGTAGTAGTCAGAGCTGCCACCTCTGGCTAGAAAGAATAACCTGATTGGGCATCAAGAGGAACTGAGCTTGGATGACAGATACGGGCACATCATTCCCTGAGTCCATCAAACGTAATGGATGGCAAGTGGTAGCGTGATAGGCAACCCATAACCAGATGCCTTCAGTGGGTGAGAGATGTGGAAAACGTGCTGGCCAGAGCAACAGTCGAACATCCTCTGTATCGAATTAGGTCAAGACACACTGGGCAACATATGGTCTAGCGTTATCTTGTTGAAAGACAAATTCACGGCGACCTCGAAGATGGAGGTGATCGTTTTGTACACTCAACGGGCAACCCATAGCTTCACACCACTTGCCGGTCGCATGTGACGACGACGAACGCACACTGGCAAAGTTCAGTGTCCTCGGAGACTCCACACACCTATATGTCAATCGTGATGCTGTGCGCAGAACTTGGACTTGTCTGAAAAGACGAGTGGTGACAATAACGTACTTTGTATAGTCATTAGGTATGCCACAGACAGCGCGGGTATCTCTACTACAGCATCTAAGGTTCAAAAATGGCTCTGAGCACTATGGGACTTAACATCTGAGGTCATCAGTCCCCTAGAACTTAAAACTACTTAAACCTAACTAACCTAAGGACGTCACATACATCCATGCCCGAGGCAGGATTCGAACCTGCGATCGTAGCGGTCGCCCGGTTGCAGACTGAAGCGCCTAGAACCGCTCGGCCACCAAGGCCGGCCAGCATCTAAGGAAGTCGCAACAATTATCACAGTGCTGACAGTCCATGGCGATCCAGATGTCGTCGCACTGTTGGTGTGGATCATTGTCTGAGTGCAAACAAGCCCATTTTCTGGATTCGGCATGGCCAGGTGAACAAGATGTCTGTCATCTCGGGCGCTAGTCGCCTAGAGATGTTCAGGTCCTGCGGGGCGTTGAATATGATTCTCTTGAACCTATGGATTCCATATTCGTAGGACATTCACGGGAAATCAACCAACACGAACAGTCGTGGAACGATGAAATGCAATCTCAATAGGCCACAGTCTTGCCGCTGTCAGATTCCGACATTCACTGGTAGACGTTTATTCTTATTCCACGATCTTCTTACAAACAAGCATCTTTCAAACGCTATCTGTGAACGAAAAACCCTCTGCCTACTAACTGTTTCGATAGAAACCGTAGATCGCGTTATTCTTACCTTGTTACGCTGAACTGCTAATCAGTTTGACGTTTCATGGCGTTGCAGTTTTAATGGCTAGAAGTGTAGGTAATGATTTGCGATATTCATCAGTCGACTACCTCATGCAGCGGGGTAAATGTTCAGCAACAATAACTGTGTTTAATCTGTGAAGCAGAAGTTTCTTCATGTGTCAAATTAATAGTTGTATGGTCTCATTACAAGACCAGTCATATGACTTACCCCTGCTAGCATAACTTCACTCACCAGACACACTAGACGGTAGCATGCATGAAAAACGTTTATGTGACCTTTATATTCCGCTGCGCATTTGTGACTGGGGTGCTTCTTTGGAGGTGATATTTTAACTGTACATAATGCGTTGCGTCTAGTATTCATCTTCTATGCAATGGTTGCACAACAAATACATGTGCGCAATTTTCAATAATACCGAAAGCACTTCATATATTAGACGGAACTGTGATATATATTTATTAAAAGTGATAGCGAAGATCTGTCTGATCCTAGCTCCTCAGGTGAAGATTCTTGATAAGAAGGAAGGATCTCCACAAGTAATACACAGGAAGACGTCTTCAGACTCGGCAGAAAGTGCTTATTATATCATTATTTTTAAATTACATTTTGTGTTACCGCTAAGCTGCATCATGCTTTATTAATCACATACTGGACTGTTGTAAAAACATATTCCATTTTAAATAGTAATTGCGAAGAACAACCGTATTTTATGTTACATAGTTGCAGGCCTTTTGGAAACCCCATGTCTCATAATGTATGTATTTTCTGAGTATTCGTTGACACATTTGTATACAGTACATTTGATAAGCAAGAACGACGCAACTGCAAGAGGAGCTGTGTACCAAACATTCGAAAAAAATTTTTGTTTCATAACGAAAACTAATAACACGCAATATTGTTAAAATAATATAAGCGATATTAATGGAAAGAGTGCGTCCAACTCGCTCAGCATGGCTCCACAGCGTTGTTCCAACAGGAAGGTGGAAACTATCTATTATATTTCGTCGCGCACCATTCATCCGTTCACAGATACACTTTCTGTGTGTAAACGACCAAGAAAGACTAAGTATTATACGAAGCCACGTGGTCCAGTTAACGCAGTGCTTAAAGAATTGTTAGGTAGATTGGTCATCAATATGATAGATCATATAAAATTCATGTACATGAGAGCAGTGTTACTCCAAGTAGTCAGTTCAGAAAGACGGGAACTGACGCGCAAAATCTAGATAGGCTCTGATGGCCGCGCTGTTTGGCGTCCAAAAACCAAGTCCATCGTAACATCCGTAAATGATGTGACGTTGGCAGCAAATTTCACCAAATTCTGCCCTAGGCCATCGTGTGCGTGTCACACAATGGGAAGGTCGACACACCTTATCTAAGCCACATGCAATGCAGGTCATAACCGCATTACCCAGTGATGAAATCACGCGATTTTCTTAGGAGTGGCCGAGGAAAACATTTCAGACCAACCACCGCCAAGAACTGACACAAAAATCCCTCAGAAGCTGGCAATAAGTGCGTCAGTGAAACCATCCCTACCCTTGGGGTTATGAGTCACATACATATCGCGGTCTAAACGACAGTTCAGCGTTCGATGAGCAATAGGACGACGTTCTTGACAACTTTTGACACTGCGCACACCCCCGGACGGTTCAACCGCACTCTAAAGATGTCGTGGGGCTGCAGCCCAATTAAACGAGATCTGACCCCTTTGGAGTATAGTGGGATCGCAATTTTTGTTCTGGTATACAAGGTGGAA
The DNA here is from genome assembly GCF_023898315.1 of Schistocerca nitens. Lineage (NCBI taxonomy): Eukaryota > Metazoa > Arthropoda > Insecta > Orthoptera > Acrididae > Schistocerca > Schistocerca nitens. The sequence goes on from NC_064616.1 coordinate 317,557,431, forward strand.
CCAATAAGGACCACTGAAAACCATTCGACGAAATTTGAATGCGATCCGAAGCAGTAAAAGTTGTTTATGCTTTTCCAGTTCTCCTATGTCGCGTCCTCCGGTCGTGTGATCACAAACGAATGTAACATTGACATGTGCGTGAATAAAAGGCAAAAGGCTTCCTCTAAGCCCGCCCAGTTCAGTACACCCTCGGTGCTACCCATAACACCTTTTCTTGAGCACTTTAAAAATGTACATGTCAAAGTCTTCGATATCCATTCAGCTAAGTGGTGCCTCACAGCTGCTCTAGCATCTGAGGGCAGGCAACCCCACCCAAAGAGAGTCGAAGAGGTCTACCGCCTGAGGACAGGCGTCCACCTCGACACCCCTTAGGTGGAGTTGCCTGCCTCAGTTAGTCGCAGCAAAAACCTATTTTCCGTACAAAACAAGACTTACGTCGTGACTGGAACCCACTGAATAATATCAAGTATAATATCGAGAGTTTGAGAAATTACTCAATTAAGTTCTTGTACCAGATGAAACTAGCTACATAATTTGGCTGAATAACAGAAGGATCGGAAACTAAAATGTACGAAAGCCTGAAAACACGCATACATGAAGCTGCAAATGAAGCCATCGGAGGAAAAAATAGTTCCAGAAAGATATAGGGAAGATAACCATGGTGGAGTTAAGGCATAGGAAAGATTGTAGATGAGAAGAAAACTGCTTATGAGAAACGTTTATCTTCACAAAACACTCAATATAGATTAAATTATAATCACACATGGAGAATGGTGCAGAAATGAGTAACAAAGACTAAGAAAAGTAGTGAGAAGAGACATGCCAACTTACGATCCTAATAGTACACAACACAAAGTAAATAAAGCATGGAGGGTAACCAAATGAATGTTATCGCAACATAAAGACTTAGTAGAAATGATTCTTATCTCCATAGAGGAGTGGAAAACCTATTACAAAAATCCCCTAACGGAATATAAGGCAGAATTCACGACCGATTATGAAAACCATTCTGCTAGCTCAACAGAAACCGGACAACAAACTAATATACTCAGCAGATGTAAGTAAAGCTCTCCGAGAAATGAAAAGTGGGAATGTTCCAGAAAGTATACTTGTGAAACTCTTAAAGGAAGGCCCGACAGCAGTTTTAGAAATTCTGGCAGAAATATTTCATAGATGTTGAAAAAGTTATTTCATCCATATTGATATACATTATAATACTTTTCAGTAGAATGTTTATAAATGAAGGCAATAAAATACTGATTTAACTTACTTATAATTTGTATATTTCTTAAGTCATTCTTTTGGCAGAAATTTGCACGAATGTTCTCATAGGAGGAATTAACATTCAATGTAATAAATTATTTCAAATGTTTTCTCTGCCAATGTGTAACTTGCTAAGACATTTAAAATTTGTGGGTATATAATTCTTCATTATAACTTCGTAAATACGATTATGACAGTAATGTGAAAACAGTCACTAATTACACTTCTGGAAAAAATTGATGTGACAGGAAGGTTATCATTGCAGGACTATATGATAACAAATTCAGACCAAATGAAACACACATGCTACAATAAAGGGTGCCAAACATTCACATCAATACACAGTGTACCCCCCCCCCCCTCTAGCGGCAATACAGGCTTGTATTCTCACATGCAAATGATCTTAAATGTGCTGAATGACATTCTGCAATAGACTGTCCCAAACATCTTGTACCCTTTGTTATGCAATAGTTTTTGCAGGCTCCGGACGACGAGTAAGTTTCCTCATCACCATGTCCCACATGTATTGTATTGGCGAGAGATCTGGTGCTGATGTTGGCAGGGGCACTTGTTATACATCATGAAGAATACGTTGCCCGCAGTAGCCTTATGTGGACGTGCATTGTCCTGATGAAAATGCGCATCGCCCTCCTGCCGAGATGGCTGCAGCACAGGGATAACAATCTGTGCGATGTAGCAGGCACTAGTTACTGTAGGCAGCAGAAACATCAGATATGACCACGAACTGTAACTGATGGCTCCCCACGCCATGAGGTCTGGGGTCAGACCCGTGTACCGTGGGTGCATGCACTCCGGAATAGGCCACTCACCAGGTCTACACCATAAAGCTGTACGTCTATCACACGTATAAAGACAGAACCTACTCTCGTCATTTCAGAGGACAGAGCGCCATTTCACATCCCAGTCAACCTTTTCAGGATACCAGAGCAGCTGGGCTTGTGGTTGCTGGTGTCGACGTATCGGCGGCTGCCTAGCCAGACGCATATTTGATCTTAGTTCTGTTCCAAGTAGACGGTGTCCAACAGTCCTCGATGACAAAGCAGGTGCAACATGTGCCCGAATTTCCTACTTGGATGGTGTTCGGGTGGCCAGCGCTACTAGAAAAATGCATCGATCTTGACTTGCGTTTGTGCTGCGCAGACATCCAAAGCCTGGTCTACAGGTCTGGGAATGTTCCTCAGACCACTGTTGAAAGTAGCACCCAAAATGTGCAGGCAATTCGTCGATGTGCCTAGTAAGCTTCCCGGAGACTGTAAATGCCACCGCCGGCCGTAGTGGCCGTGCGGTTCTAGGTGCTACAGTCTGGAGCCGAGCGACCGCTACGGTCGCAGGTTCGAATCCTGCCTCGGGCATGGATGTGTGTGATGTCCTTAGGTTAGTTAGGTTTAATTAGTTCTAAGTTCTAGGCGACTGATGACCTTAGAAGTTAAGTCGCATAGTGCTCAGGGCCATTTTGTAAATGCCACCCTGTTCAAATGGCTTCGGTTGTTCAACAGAAGTTCGTATTCGTCGGTGGGGCATATTTGTACCCTAGAATAAAAGTTGAAATCACTGTTCACCCCTAAACTAAGTACAGCTACTGTCTGCAGAGAAAAAACAAAGGTCTCACAGACAAGCCACCTGAGCGCCTCCTCGTCGCCGGTGACCGTGACAAATGAATGACAAGTATGAGCATATTACACCTGGTGCCACTGAACACAGTCCTGGGAAGTGCTGCATTTTTTTCCGAGCAGAGTGTTATACGTTTACATAAGAGCCGGTGCCAGGTCAGTTTCACTCAGTTTTGTAGCACATTTTGCGGCAGTTACGAGGCAGTTCTGTGCCAGTTTTGCGTAATTTTGACATTGTATTTTCTAATGTGACATTATAGTGTACATGTCAAGAAATATGGTGTTTTATTTATTATTTGGTTAACATACCTGATCATTTACTCATGCAAGAATAGAGGAACATCACGATGAAAAAGATAAGTATTTTGAAGTTCTGCATAGAGAAAGGAAAATGAAGATTGTCTGGACGGTCTTTTTCTCTTTCAAAAATGTACCTGATTTTTTTGTTCTATGCCCAGTTCTCAATTTCGTCATTAGATCATACGAATGGCATGGAATTTTCGTATGCTCTGATACAGGGCGGTATACAGCACTATCGTTTACCTCAGAAATTGAACTTAATCTCAGGGGCTGCGGTACTTTTTGATCGCAGTGGCCGCAACACGTTATACGTAAATTCAATGACATCGCCGTAACGTCATGATGAAGTTGACTACTAAACATGAAATAAAAAGCAAAACACAGTTTTAACAGAAAGTTGTTGGTTTCTGAAGCCCATGTTTGGAGCGGATAGGAAACTCGGCTGCTTAACCCAAGTACGATGTGTGTAACCCTCGGGATTGACACTTCTCCCCCTCTGTTTCGAATGTCTTTAGTTCATAACGAAATATCCCCGGTAATACGAAGTAGCGAACTGCAGAAAATTAATTAGCATATAAAAAGCTGTCAATGAAACCAAAAGTACCGACCTTTAGGTAACTTCAAAGGCGACGACAGCTCAGTGTACTTGACAGAATCTCGACTCCGCTGGCTGGGCGTTTATATAGATTGTCGGCGTAGCGGTTGATGTTAAACACGAACTAGCTTATCGAGCAGCTGTCTTTTACTTTCATCCGGCCACGCGGACCTTCTTATCTAGCATTCGCGAGATGCCGCGTGTGGTTTGGCCGTGTGTGTTGATTACGATATCATACATACTCATCTCTAGCTGACAGGCCGATTGCAGCTGCCTCTCGTCTTGTCCAGTAGAGGGCATATCTACTGACTAAGCTACAGGGCCGACTTCGCGAGTAGTATTTCCTATCAATATGAACCATAACCTTTGGGTTTTTTAAGTGCACATCGCTCCACAATATCTTCCACTGGTATCTCACTAAAAAGTTACAACACAATGTTCCCAGAAACATTAACAGATAGAATAGCGATAACGACGGTGACGCTGTTACTACTGCTTGTGACGATTATCGAGACGGGCATGATAACTGCGATCTAGCGAAATCCGCACACGAGAATAAATCATGAAGAAAAACACACAATGGCGAGAAACTTCTCGCAAAGACCAATTTGTGGGGCAGGTAACTGTTTCTACATCTGCATTTCACAAGCCATCGTGCGGAGAGTGCATAATGTCACAGATTTAGTTCCCCATATTTGTTCCATTGGAGAATGTAATGCAGGAACAAAGGTTGTCGAAACTCCTCTATACGATCCCAGTTTCTCTGATTTTCTCGTCTTGGTTATCAGGCGAGATGTATGTTGGAGAGGATGTGACCAGTATGTTTGTGCCGTGACTCATTTTGGAAAGTGGGTTCTCTGAATTCTGTGGGTAAGCTCCTCGCAGTGCACGATGCCTGTCTTCTAGACTCTGGCATTGCAGTTTGCTGGGCATTATCCTACACTTTCACGCTGACTAAATAGTCTGTGATACATCGCACAGCTCTTCTTTGAATCTTCTCTGTCTTCTCCGGTAATCCAACATACAGTATTTAGAGTCCTAGCCCTTCAAACAATAATAAAGAACTGATCGATCGAGAGTTTTGTAAGCGACCTCCTCCATAGCTGAATTACACTTGCTTGACATTCTTCCAATGAACCTCAGTGTAGTATCTAGCTTCGTCATGGCTAGATTTATTTAGTCTTACCACCTTAAATCAATGCAAATAATTGACGGTTCTGTTGGATTCCAGTAACTGATCGCCAATACCGTAATCAAACAATATCAGTTTTTTTGTCTATTACGCAAACATCACCTTATATACTGATGATCCAAAACATTGTAACTATCGCTCACCGCGATACTGAACACCCTCTGTTTGGCGCTGCGGACGTGTGACGCGGCAAGGAAAGTATAAGCGACGATCAAAAAGTTTCCGTTTGAGGATGTTCCTGTAGCATATATGCAACGCAGCGCGATTCTGATGCGGGTATATATGCACCGACATGTAGGCAAGAGGTTAATGTGGCCTTCGAATAAAACTTTTTGATCGCTCCCTACACACAGAGTGTAAGGGATATAATTGTAGATATTTTTATATTTGGTACCTTAATACATACACACATTAGTGTGCTTTTTAAAATTTTTTTTACTGTCTGTTAAACTGTCTTCCTAGAAGTCACTAACTTCACGACCTGATGTTTTGTGCATGGTCGTAACTGCACCAATTAGTGGACTACACCTGTCAGTGTTGACTAAACCTTTTGTTTCGATACGTCCACATTGCAGCACCTGCCTTTGCTGCTCAAGGGAAAATAAGCTTTAATGGCTTGCTCCTGCCACATTTGCTTGGAGGTACTGCCCAATCTAAAAACACACTAGTTCTAATAGCTATAATAAACAGTCTGCAAATGACGTAATACTAATGTAATGTCGTTCAGTACGCCGTCTTCAGGCACCAATAGAAATATCTTCACTTATTCCAATGACACTCTCAAGAAGCATAGCAGAAAAAAATGAGGAATCATTGCAGCGAAGATACGAGCCACGCAAATGGGGGAACTAAACAGAGAAATTATACTTACAAAAGGCAGGTTGTTGTGGCCCGATGTCTGAGAACGAATATCTCAGAATCGGCGAAGCTGTTTTGCTGTTCGCATTCTACAATTGTGTGCATTTATGGAAAAAGATTGAAGTGCGCGAGTACGCGAAAAGGTGTTGGGCGTCCGCGCCTCATCATAGAATATGGATCTCGAAGGCTTGCACGCTCTGTACAAAAGGATAGGAGGTGATATGTGGCAAATCTGATGACAGAGCACAATGCTGGTGCAGACACAAGTGCTTTGCAGCACACCATTCAGCGCATATTTTGGATGTGGGGCTCTGCAGCGGACAACCTACACGTTTTCTCGTGCTGAACCAACAGATCGTCAATTACGATTGCAGTGGGCAGGGGATCGCTGAAGCACCACAACAACTCTGGACATTATTGCTGACTGCCTGCACCCCTACACAATTGATGTCTTTCCCGACTGTGATGGCGTCCTCCAGGGGTATAACAGTTCATGTCACAAGGCCAGGGTTGTGGTGTAGTGGTTTGAGGAGCATGATAGGCCACTGAAATCGCCTAACCTGCACCTTGATCGAAGAAATCTGGGACACCATCGGGCGCCAGCTCTGCTCCCACAAGCCACCATCGAGTAACATAACTGCTCAGATAGCGGCCAAATATAATAATATCATGGTTGAGTAGTAAGGATGTGACAGAGTGGTGAAAAAGGGATATCGTGTTTGTCCGTACCCATGGCCATACAGTATATGAAGTTGCTGGTGTTTTGCAATGGACTGTTCAACTTGTCTACACAAACACATGTGGCCAAGAAACATGACGTAAGAACTGTTGTCGGTAAAAGATCCTGACTGAGAGGGACTGGTAACTCCTTTCACTCCTTAAGAATAAAAATCGCTTCCCAGCCCTACAGGAATTGCTGCAGAGAGTGTACGAAGGTCTATTGCCACCTGTTGGCGAGAGAATATTGCTACGGGAACTGCATGCAACGAACCTGTGGAGTTGGGCACCATGCAAGAGGCCAACAGAAAGTTCATCGGGCTGGAAGAATTTGTGACTGGTTTTCCAAATACTTCCCACACTATTATATCTCGATTGGCCTGCAAAATCACCTGACTTGAACACCATAGAAAATCTTTGGGCAATGTTGAACAGCGGGTAAAACTCCAACATTAACATCCCTGCAGTTTGGTGGAAAAGCCTCTGCAAGTGGCTTAACCTCGATGCAACATACCTGCACAATCTTGTGGACTCACTTCCTAACTGAGTCCGGGTGGTTATCAAGTCTTCATGGACTAGACGAGAAGTTCGTTATTCATGTATATTTCATATTCCACATCTCCTCCTAAACTACTGGATCGATTTCTACCAAACTTGTTACATAGATATCACTTACTGTCTGGAAAGAACTGCTGTGGAGGAAAGAACCACGTACTTCACAAAGGGGTGGAGATGGGGGTGAAAAAGAAGTGTAGCTCATGACTCATGAATGGCCAGATTACATTGTTCCAGTATTTGAGAAAGATTTATGCACAAGTCTATCCATAATTTCAAATCTTTGCGAGGTATTTGCTCACTCATGCCCCCTCCCCCACAAAATGATGAAGGGAGAAACTTTATCACTTACTACATTTTCACTGACATGTAATAAAACTACTGCATCTGGCATGACTTTTACTTTATTACATTTTTACTACTACCTCTATTTCCAGCAGATTTTCCAGACAATATTAGTAGATGAAAATTGAGAACGCCACCCCCATACGGGGCGAGTAATACGATTTCAATCTACTACTGATGAAAACTTTTCCACAACCATCTTCAATCAAATGAATTAATTCACCCACATTAAGCGAACAAACAAAAAAAAACAAAAATTATTTTCCGTTCTTAAAATATTTATAATTTTCTATTTCTTCATCTTTAAAAAAATCCAATAAAGATTCTGTCTTATAAATTATGACAAAAACACTTGTAGTGAACTCGTTTTTCTCTTTTTAAAAACCTAATGAATTTCTATATATAAATGGAATTATTTATTAAGAACCTCAAAAATGCAAACCAGTTCCAGTTTGTACAAATAGTTGGTGTGTGTGTGTGTGTGAGAGAGAGAGAGAGAGAGTGACTATTGAAATATTACAAATGGTGAAAATATATGTTTGGGACTCAGCAACGAATTTACAATTATTATGCCAAATGAAATTAATTAATGGATATGGTTTTCAGTTTTCTAAGAAGGAAATATTAATGTGATATACAATGGAAAGGAAAAATAATGAGATTTACAATCTTGAATCCAGTACATAAATTCAGCTACTATTTTCGTAGAAAATATGATCTAGAATTCATAAATTAATATTTTGAGAATAAAGTGATATAAATTTTTAAAATTTTATTTTTAAAATCTAGTAAGTTATTTCCTTGTAAATTATTTAAATACTTATAAATTAGTTCTCCCAATTCCAGTATTCGCCTAATTTTTCCATTTTTTAAAATGCAATAAATTTTTATATTCATTTTTTAAAAATCTAACAAAGACTTTTATTGTTGATTAGAGCAAAAGAGCTCCAGTATTCAATTAATTTTTTTCCATTTTTAAATAAATTTTTTTGTCTTTTAAAATGCAATACATTTTTCCTTATAAATAAATATGCAAATAAAAACAATTTTTTTAAAAAATTGTTCTAGAATTAAATTTTTATATAATATTACTAACTACAACTATATGAACACTAAATATAGTAAAAGAATTTCTTTAGAACTCAATACAGAATTGAAAATTCTTTGCCAAAGGTATAAAGTAAAGTAACCGATTTTTTAAAGATGCAAATACAAAAATAAAATATATAGGAATAAAAAACAATGAATTTTATGAACTGGAATTCACTAATATGTTGAATGTGCTCAAAGCTCACGACTTTTGTAAAAGTAATTTCAACATAAAGGTACTTATTGACTTTTTAAAATAAGAAAACTTGAGCGTATATTAGAAATTAAACAATCATAATATTTTTATATTTATAATTAAACACATCATGAGAAATAGCAAAATGGACAATCCATAATGTTTCTGTAATATTCATATTAATGGAGATTAAATATGCTAAACTGAAAGTTTCAGACGGAGAGTTAATTATTATTTTGTTGAAAAAGCATTTAAAAAATTACAAACTATTAATTTTGAAAATAATATAAATTCAATTGAACCTTACCATTTCTCAAATGCAACAAAAACAAAAATTATGAATACAGTTAAAGAAAATTTTAAAAGTATTCAATGGTTTGAAAAAAACATTTAATATATTTTGTGAGTACAATATGTAGATAAATGATAAAGCTAAGGATAATGGACATCAAACCCAAAATTATAGGATTAACAAAGAAACAGATACAACTAAGAAATTTAAGATAGGGAAAAAGATATTTTTACAGAAATCGAGGATCAAGATGAAAATTAAACAGAAGTATTAGGAAATTCTTGAGTGATTAATAGATACCTTCCCTTAAAAGCAAATAGATTTGTATTAAAGCTAAAAATAAAGATCAAAAATCTATTCTGCAGTCTGCAGAGCCAGATTCAGTACAACAGATGGACAGAAATGTAAAAGTCCACATAGAAGAAGCAATTATAAAGAATCTGTTATGGAATCTCCGAACAATTAGCCAACATCTCATTTCCCATTAAAATTGATGATAATACAAAAAGATAAAGTTATGTATAGAGGACCAAATCGTCATAAAAAATTTATTAAATGTATTAAAAAAGAGTTAGGAAAGAGTGAGAGAATTTATTCTGATATTGAAGAAATTATATCATTACAATATGAACAACGATCAAAACATAATAAATCTAAAATTTGTTCTTTGTTTAGAAAACATAATGCAAGAAAGAATTCGTCATCATGAGTATATGATTGAAAATATATAAATCAGATATGTAATAATTGTAATTTAAAATTAAAACACCCTTATTTTGTATCAATCTATTTACATAATGGTTCTGGCTATGATTCTAATCGTTTATGGCAGAACTAGGTTGGTGATGAAAATGAAATAGATTTAGTACCAAACAATTAAATAGATTTATTAATTTTTGTAAACAAACAGGAAATTTAAAAATTAGATTTATTGACATGTTCAAAGTCATGGCTAAAAGCCTCAATAAATGTTCTTAAAATTTAAGAAAGAATCGAATGAGAAACATTTAAAAAATTTCCAGACTATCTAAGAAATTTAGTAACTACAAAAGGAGTTAACACTTTTAATTATGTAGATATTTGGTAAAAATCTGTATAAACGAAACTTCCACTGAAAGAAGAATTTTATAATAACTGAAATAATTGTGGTATTAATAAAGGAGACTGTAATCATACTAAGCAAATTGGCACAAATTTAACATAAAAATTTATTAGATTCATTTATATTTAGACAGGTGTTTCATTATTAGCTGATGTTTTTAAAAAGTTTAGAATTACTTTTTTAAAAGCTTACAATTTAGAACCAGATTGAAATTTAACAGCTCCAGGTTTATCTTTTGATTTGAGGTTACAAATAAATGAACAACCACTTGATTATTAGATGATTATGATATGATTTCAATGGCTGAAAAAGGAAAAACAGGTATATCACAATATGTAAAGAAATGCTAAAGCAAATAATAGAGATATGATAAATTTGATAAAAATATTATATCGAAATTTCAATATCTCTCGATGCAAATAGTTTATATGAATATGCTGTGACTCAACATTTTCAATATGGAGGTTTTAAATGTTTTTTTTTTAAATTCAAAAACATAATTGAAGTTTGAGACACCACTTAAATTGGTTATATTTTTGAGCAGATTTACAATACACAAAAGTTTACATGATTTTCATAAAGATTTATGATTAGCTCCCAAAAATATATCGTTCCAGTAACTTATGAAAAAAATTATTAACTACTTTAAATAATAAATAAAAATTTGTTTATTACAGAAATCTTAAATTATATTTATTAGTAGCAATAAAAATAACAAAAATTTTTATAGTTTTAGAATTTGAGCAATTTGAGTGGTTAAAAAGTATATAGAATAAAATATGGAAATGAGGATTAAAGGAAAAAATTATTTTTAAAAAGATATCTTGAAATTAATTAATAATTCGGCTTTTGAAAAAACAATGGAAAATGGGAGACACACACGAGCTATAAAATTTGTCTCAGATGGTAAAAAAAAGCTTGACATATTAATAGCTAAGCCACATTTTGAAAATAGGGCAATATTAAATGAAAATTTAGTTGGTATTGATATTAATAAAAACACTTTTTTAAAATTAAAAGTCCTACTTATACTGGAACAAGTGTACTTTTTTGACAGAATTAATACACAATTTTATAAAATTTTATTATGAAATCAAAATGTAGAGAAAATACTGATCATTGTTATCAAGATACTGATAGTTATATCTATAATATCTATCAATAATTAATTATTTTGGTACTAGTGATCATCCAGAAAATAATATTTGTAATATGCCACAAGTTAATGAAAAGGTGTAGGAAAAATGGAGGATGAATGCAGCAGAGAAACAATGAATGAATATTGTTATTTATGAGTAAACATTTTTGCTTATAAAATTAGTAACAAAGAAGAGAACAAATCAAAAGTGTTAAAGAAATGTGTTGTTAAAAATAAGACAAGTTTAGGAGATTATAAAGATTGTTTGTTTAAAAATAAAGAATAATCTAGAACTGTGAATTGAATACAAAGTTATAAACATGAAGTTAACACAATTGAGGTCAATAAAAAAAACAAAGAGTCAACACGATAATAAAAGCCTTGTCGTACAAAATAAAACAGATACATTACCATATGGACATTACAAAATTCACATGTAATGTGTTAATGCTTTTATTAAAGAACAAAACCAGATTTACGATATTTTTATTATCTATAAAATTCACAATTAACATATTCATGTTTTCAGTTAAAAATAGGCAATTATATGTACTTTAATTCCTAAATTTTATTCCCAACCATCATAGTCTTCTTTTACATTCATAACATCAATAACACTTGAAAATTATTTTTATCATAATTGGTGTGTATGTAATAATTAATATTTCTGTACATATATCAAATTACACTTCTGATGTTTCTTTCCAAATATGCATTATGTTAAAAATTCCTAACTCTTCCCAAACTTTAAATAGACCAATTTTTATAGAATTACTTTTTATTTTTGTTATATTCTAGAACACTTTTTTACATTGTTTGAATAGTTGTTGGATTCCTGTAAATCAATTTAAATGTTTAATTACTTGACAGTTTATACATTTTGTGAACTTGGGTGTTCAGCATCTTTCTTTGTCTTCATCATTTTAAATAATAATAATATTTTGGAGTGTTTGACACATGGAATACGTTCTAAATGTTCTTTTTATGAATATTTAGAAACATATTTTCCGCATACACAAAGAATGAGTGTTTCATTATGTACATTTTTATGTTATTCATTTAAACAAAGTCGAAACATTAACCTATAGCCATCGTTTGTGTATTCCTGTGAAGTAAAATACTTAATACATTGATCTGATTTGATTTTATCAAGGAAGCAAAAACAGCATTCTTCAAGCCCACTGCTGCCTACATCGAAACAGAGTTTATTGTGTGGTATCATTCCCTATATCTCTAGTAAAGGCAACCAATGCCCTTGACAGTGCAAGGAGATCCTTTACCAGTGCTTTGCTAGACACAATTTCTTCAGGTCTGGTTGATCCAAATATTCTGTGTCTTTTAATCTCCAATGCCTCGCATTTGAAGATCAAATGTGACATGGTTTCCTCGCTCACACCACACATCCTGCATTTGGGCTCTTCTTATATTGTCCCCATTGTATGTAGGTGTTGTTTGAAGTTCCCATGGCCTGTCAATAGTCCAACCATGACTGTCGTCTCTTTCCCGTTGAAGCACAGGATTGAGAGACTTCTCTTAGAACATGGCTGTGACATCAATATCTTGCTATGTTTTTGTTTTTGGACCTTAACCCAATATTCTACATGCTGTCTCCATATCGAATCTTGTAGTTTTATTTTGATCATCGCCTTGGTGATTGTCAGGACAGATTCCAGTCCAATAAATTGTGTCATCGCCCCTATCCTGGCCAATCTATCAGCTTGCTCATTACCACTAATCCCCGGTCTGCCCCTGGTAGCTGAGTGGCCAGTGCAACGGAATGTCATACCTAACGGCCCAGGTTCGATTCCCAGTTGGGTCGGAGATTTTCTCTGCTCAGGGACTGATTGTTGTGATGTCTCTATCATCATCATTACATCCCCATGGACAGACAAGTCGCCGAAGTGGCTCAACTCGAAAAACTTGCACCAGACGAATGGTCTACCCAATAGGAGGCCCTCGCCACATGGCATTTCCATTTTATTATCCCCAAGTGACCAGGGACCCACAATAGGTTTACCCAATTGCTTTCCCTTAGCTCCACAAGGAATTTGTGGAATTCTGCCGCGATCTTTAATCTTGTTGCAGAGGCTGTCAGTGCTTTCAGGGCTGCTTGGCTGTCTGAATAAATGAAAATACTATGACCTCTGTAGCACCTCCGCAAATTCTCCTCCATGCACACCCTGATGACCGATATTTCTGCTTGAAAAATAGTGGCCTTCTTCACTAGAGATGAAGCACTGTCAGGCCTATGGCTGCACTCAGTATACCCTGGCCCCAACACCTTGATATTTTTTCGAATCGTCAGTGAACAAGACTATGTCCCTAGTACAGTGTCGAAATTTGTTCTCCCAGAGCTCTCTACTTTCAATTACTACATTAAAAGACTTGTTGAAGCAGCTGGGAGTTATTATATAGTCGGCCAGCATTTCCCCAACCATACCTGTGTGTACCTCACTCAATATTTTAGTGTGAGAGTCTGGGTACACCAGTGGGTTTCAGTTTTTGCCAGTCTTTAACCTGTGTGCTCCAGCAGCTGTTTCCATGTTTACCCACAGGTGTAGTGGGGGTATCTCCAACATGGTTTGCATCCCAGCAGTGGGTGTGCTGCTAATTCCGCCTGTAATGGCTAATCAGGCCAATCTCTGCACCTTAGCAACCTCCTTAGTAGCTACTTGCTGATCTATCTTTTTCCACCACATTGTAGCCCCACAAGTGATCATAGGTCTTACTGCCGTGGTGTATATCCAGTACATACTCTTGGGGATTAAGCCCCAGTTTTTATCACAAGCACTGCTGGTACTCATATGGATATCTTTCTCCTTGGAACAGGTGCACCTTACGTTAGGGATCCACAATAGTTTCTCATCCAGGGTTACACCTAGGCTTGGGATTCCAAAATGTGTGTTGGATCTGCTTCCTTGTAAACTGTACTACAACACTCTTCTTAGGTCTGACCCTTACATCCTGTTTCCTGCACCAATTTTGCACAGTGTTCAGTGCTCCTTGTGCCATAGCTCTGACTATTTGAAAATTTGCCAAGTATTACTAAGACAAGATCGTCTGCATATACCTGGCAAAGTACTGTCTAGAGTTTAATTCTACAATGAATCCAAGGTTCCACAGTAGAGGGGACAGGACCCCTCCTTGTGGAGAGCCTCTGATGGTGTTGATTCCCACTATTTCTTGCATCATGGTGGCTTCTACCTTTCTATCACTTAGGATGGCTCTAATCCACCTACATATGGTTGTCTCCAAGCCATGCACTTCTGCTGCCTTAACCATGGATTCGAAGATCATGTTCCTAAAATCCCCTTCGATGTCCAAGAAGATGCAGAGGGCTATTTCCTGAAAGTTTAGTTCTTTCTCCACCTTCCCAACAAGTTGGTGGAGTGCAGTTTCACACGATTTTCCTGGTTGGTATGCATGTTGGTTTATGTGTAGAGGGACACTTGTTAACCTCCTCTCCCTAAAATGCACGCTGACCAGCTTATCTAATGTTTTAAGAAGAAAGGAGGACAGACTGATTGTTCTCATATCCTTGGTCTTGGTATGATCAATTCTCCCTGGCTTTGGACTGGAGACAACCTTCACCGCCCTCCAGACATTAGGAATGATTCCTGCTGCTACACTAGCCATAAATAACCTGCATAGGAAGTGCACCTCTGCTTGTTGCAGGAGCTCTGGAAAAATTACATCGGGGCCCGGTGACTTGAAAGGTTGGAATGTTCCCACCGCCCATTGGATTTTAATATGGTTAACACATTCTCTGGCAGATTCCCAGTTCTCCCTTCGAATACCTGAAAACCGATATCTCTCTGGGATATCGTCCTGGTCTATGTTGTCTGTCATAGTACATTGAGGAAAATGAGTCTTGAGGAGTAGTTCCAGCGTTTCATGTCCTGTCCTTGTATACTCCCCATTGTCTTTACTTAAAGTTCCTCCTGGATTAATTGGTATCCTAGTGAGGATTTTGTGAAGCCTGACCTGAGCAGCCTACCCTCTACCTCCTCACAGAATACCTCCAAGCATGTCTGCTATGCTTGCTTAGTTGCTAGATTGCATTTTATAATGGACCTCCGATATTCTGCCCATTGTCCTTTCCTTCTCGCTAGGTTAAACAGTCTTTGTACCTGTTTCCTATGTGATTCCAGGTTGTTGTTCCACCAAGATACATTCCTATTCATGCACTTCTTGGTGATTGAGGAGTTCTTATGGTATGAGGTCATGATGGCAGAGGTCACTGCCTCTGCTACGTCCTCAAACTCTACTGGATTCCTTATTTAAGTACTGACTTCCGATAGGCTTGAGTCGAGGTCCCTCCTATACACCTCCGAGTCTGTTATTCTGGGGCTCCTATAAGACATTGTTTAATGCCCATTTCAACCTCGAACTTAATATACCTCTTCCCTTCTTATATTCCTTAATTTAGGTTCCTTGCCCCTATTGAGGATCTCTATGTTATTAGCTAGATGGAATTCTAGAAGATTCTTACTTGTACTGTTGGTGTCAGTGCTGTCCCACACTAAGTTTGTGGGTATTAGCATTGCACCTACCAATAGTTGGTCACCCTGTTGTGCACTGGCTTGTGTCAGTCTCCTCACCACCTAAGAAGGAGGAGCACTGTCCTTGTAAGGAAGGTATGCTGAGGCCATTACAAATACCCTCGTGATACCTTCCTCACGTTGCCACATCCTGATGGTCACTAAGTCCCTAGAACGAAAGTCTGCCATTGGCATGAAAGGGATTCAATTTTTTACATAAACGCATGATCTGGAGTTTCTTATATTTTTAGCATAAACCAGTTTACCTCCAGTGCCGCCAAGGCCTGATACACCCCATTTATATCCTGAATCAGGGCTACATCCACTTCCTGTCTTCCTAGAAGACGACTCTGGACAGCAGTGGCCTCTGTACTGTGTTACAGATTTATCTGCAACACATTCAGTCTCCATCGTACCACCATTGTCGCTTCTGATGTCTTTGATTAACCTGATAGCAACCTGCGAGAACCCAAAGAATAATCTCAGGTCCTGTTCTCACATTGCCCTCAGGGACTTCTCTCCGACTTCCACCACAAGGGTTTGGCCGTTTGATGCAACCTTCCAGTTGATTCCCTTCCAATCCTCTGTCGAGACATTTGGGTTTTGAAAATCTATTTTCTCAGCCAGAGTCTCTGGAGATGCATCCTAAAGGAGTTTTGGCACCCAGATTAATATCTTTGCGGTCTTGAAGAGCTCAGCCACTGCCTTTACCAGCAGCTTCACATCCTCCCACAATGATATTAGGGCCACTTACTGACCACTTCACAGACAAAGACAAGAGCACCATGATACAGATAGACTCTCCTGTATTTGGGTCCTAAACCAGCGTCTCCCCAGACATCTGAAAGAGTGCCATCTACACGAGCTCCTCCTGCTGCGAGATGATCTTGAGCAGTGGATAGCCTTGCTGGATAACTTGCATCCTAAAAACTGAGACTGCAGTACTATAGGTCTGCTTCCGCAATTCTTGCCTTGGTTTTTTCTGGATACGTTTATGTTGAGAAGTGAGAGACTTAGATTCCTCCCTTGTTCTCTTACTGCCTGCCCTCGATGTAGAAGGGGTTTGTACACCCCTTTCACCCTGGGAAAGTCTTTTCTTGGAGGTCTTGGGCTCAGGCCCTTTTAGTTCCCTCTACTTTTGTTTAGGAAGCCACTCTTTTCCTTCCTTTAGCTTTTGTTACCTACGAAGTTTCCTCCTCTGAGCCCCAGACAAGTCTTTGATCTGAATATTGTCCAACTTCTTAGTAACCATTCCCACTTCTTGAACAGGCCTGTCCCCCTGTTCAGCTGAGGGAATGTGTTCTATCGGTTCCAGCACCAATGTTTGGGTGTCTGAAGTATCAACTTGTCCCTCAGTATTACTATTTTCTTTCGTGTATATTTCAGCCCCACAAGACTTGGGGATCTAATTGGTCCACCCCACAGAAACCCCACACAGAGTAAGGCTACTTACTCATGGAGGTCGCTCGGTATCCTGGAGGTCCCATTCACGCTACTTACCATGTGCCATTTACCCCTCAGCATGGATCTCATCATACCTTGGGTTGGGTATTGAGGAATTGGGAAAGGACAAGGAGTGGATGTAGGATGACAGGTCGTTGTGGGACACTCTTAGTCTGGTCCATCAGCCAAGACATTACCGACTATAGATTCCCACAGACGGCATAGTCCTCAGCTTCCCATGAACACACACACCTCCCCACCTGCACGGACAGTGCTACTTCAAGGTGGTGTCCCCCAGGAAGGATCAATACATTTCCCAACACTATATCTTTTATATCTTATATTTATTGGCTTCTGGTTATATAGAAAAAAGTTATTAGAAAAAACAAAGTTAAAAATAAAACAAATTGTAATAAAACTTTTTAAATAAATTCAATCATACTTAGAACTTAAAAATAACAAACTTAAATATAATGATAAACAACTTTTAATAATTAGCGATGGAAAATTTAATCCTTGGTTTACAGCTATGGATGTAGCTGAAATATTAGAATATGAAAATACTAAACAAGCTATTATTACTAATGTTGTCACTAAAGATGAAAAAAAATATAAAAATTTTAAAGGCACAATACAACAGATCATTAATTATATACATCCTCAATCTATATTTATCAACAAATCATGATTATTTCTTTAATTTTTAAATCACAAAATAGAGAATCTTATATTTTTTTTAAATTGTTACTATTGAAATTCTACCATTAATTCGAAAAAAATGCAGAATATAAAATAATGGTTAATGTAACACAAATCTATGAAGGTCAAATAAGTTATTCAAAAGATCTAAATAAAATTAAGAATTATTATTTTAAAAATTTTGGCAGATCTATAGAAATATTAAATGAAATAAATGATGCAATAAATAGAATACTACCACATGTTCTACATCAAACTGAAACTCATAATTTAAGACTGCCTTTAAATATTTTACGATTATATGATGATAACTTTAGATATAGCTATTAGCTTATAAGAACAAAAGAAAATGGCTAGAAAACAAATAAATGAAATTATAATTACATATCCTGAATGTGATGAACTGTTAAGACACAGTTATTATACCAATTCAATTAATCAAGAATGAAGAATTAAAGAAAATTTAAGAACTGAGTGTAATCAAAATTATATTAATATGTTAGATATACCAAATCAGTTTGTTAATAACATAACAAATCAGAGTCTTTCATTTATGAAATAGCAATTATAATAGCACCATTGAGATGAATCAAATTATTATTCTCGTCAGTTACAGTTAATTCTAAATCTTGAATTTATTGTGAGTAGGAACAAATGAAGGAAAATATGGCTTACAGATTATTGGAGTGCCAAATAATAGTTGTGATTTAAAAGAAGAAATAATACCTATTTCTGGATGAGTGTAATCGTTATATTTTACAAATATTTCAATAGTTGAATTAAAAATCACTATTAATTAATTCAGAAGAAACTATTTTTGGCAAATTATTAGCAATAATTATTTTCTATAGCTGGAATAGATAGTTTATTAAAGATTAAAAATTTTCCAATACTATATTTTATACCCATATATAATTTAAGACCTCTTTCAGTAATAACATTATTTAAAATTTTAACTTCTGCAATATATATATATATATATATATATATATATATATCACAATATATTTTTTTGATTTAATACTTTGAGTAAAGAAAGTTGTATAATAATTAACTGAAGGCAATTTTTATAATTACCATTTACATACTTAATCGCTCACATGAATTTGTCAGTTCATTTATTATTAATATATTATTATTATAGCAACTGAATGAAAAAATTATGGGCACCAAAAATGTTAATTTGTGAGAAACATATTAAAAATGAACATGGTAGAATTTTACCAAATTCTATTCGATGTGAAATAACTGGTCCATGCAGATGTGGAAAAACAACATTAGTAATTGACAAATATATTTTAGTTTCTGCATAGTGAAATTGGGTTCAAATAATTCAGCGATATATTTATTCTAAACCTTTACATCCAACAAAGTACTCAGAATTTATAAAAAGTGTAAAAAAATTGAAACTAAAAACTGTGAAAAACGTGTTACTTTTATTGAAAATAATGATGGATTATGACATTAGATGAATGTGAAGATAATTCAGTTGTTTTATTTGATAATTTTATTCTTGAAAAATCAAGATATAGTTAACGAATACTTAACCTGATAAAGACATAAAGGAATTGATTGTTTTTGTTTAGCCCAAATATATCGAAAAATACTATAAGATGCAGATGTGGAAAAACAACATTAGTAATTGACAAATATATTTTAGTTTCTGCATAGTGAAATTGGGTTCAAAAAATTCAGCTATATATTTATTCTAAACCTTTACATCCAACAAAGTACTCAGAATTTATAAAAAGTGTAAAAAAATTGAAACTAAAAACTGTGAAAAACGTGTTACTTTTATTGAAAATAATGATGGATTATGACATTAGATGAATGTGAAGATAATTCAGTTGTTTTATTTGATAATTTTATTCTTGAAAAATCAAGATATAGTTAACGAATATTTAACCTGATAAAGACATAAAGGAATTGATTGTTTTTGTTTAGCCCAAATATATCGAAAAATACTATAAGAATTAGTAAGAGATAATTTAACTTTTTAAAATATTTTTGGACAACACAATACAAATTCAAATCATATATATCATGAATTTGTTGGTGGCGATGTAAAGTTTGATGATATAAAGGAAATGTGTACTAAATTTTAAAATAACATTAAATTTAGAAATATTACAATAGATGTGACAAACAGAGTAATGAAAGAAAATATGGAAATGAGAGTAAAGATTACAAAAAAATAAATGAACATGTTAAAAATATATAAGTGTAAGACTTTTAAAACATTTTAAAAACATACACACAGCAGAAAAGGTAAATATGTTAAAAATAAGAAACAAAAAGTTAGAAAACATTTTAAAAAACATAAACATAAAAATAAGCATTAAATATAATCATTAAATGTTAGATGTAAAATTCAGCTGTGGAGTAATAAATCATTAACGTTTCTTATACCTATTAACAACATATGACCAAGAGGTTCTTAAAAAGGCTATGCGAAATAGAAAAATTAAGGAATAGTTAAAAAAAGAATTAAAAACACGGAAGAAACAACTTACAATTGAAAATTAAGAAATTAAAAAAAGATCATCATGTTATTGATGCAACTGAAGGCATAAAAATTAAAGTTTTATAAGTAATAGACGAAAATAAAGGAGTTGAAAAATAAATCAACCATTATCATCATCAACAACCACATTATTTCGAAGAATTTAATGACATGCCACCAATTAAACAAAATGACATAAATTATTCTCTAAGCGAACCAAGATACCAAGATTTATTGAATGAATATGAAGAAGAGATGATACAAAAAAGTTTAAGTAAAGAAGAACCATCATTTAATATTAATAAATAAATGTAAGTGAATGAAAGCTAGTCTGTATCAACCATTGTGAAAATTAAGTTTTTGAAATAAGAACTGTCAGCATAATTTAAATACATTGGTAGAGTTCCAGCAAAATCCGATACATATATTGTAACAGTTAACTATAAGTCATATTAAGCCACAGATGGATTATTGAATTTAAAAAACAGATAACAGTGAATGGTATGAATGAAAACTTTTATGCTGACGATGTATCAGATTATGTGGATATATTGCATCAGTCATTTGCCCTATATTCTGATGAGAAGCCCAATAAAATAAAATCAAGTATAGGCCATAATCATTTGGTAATAGAACTCGTCAGCATTAATTTTTCAAAAAAATTATCAAGGGATTTGAACTAAAGGAAAGATGTAAAATTTGAGGAATATACAGAAAAAGTATTTGAATATATTTGGAAGAACGGTGTTAGAGATTAACTTGATAAATTTTCTGCTATTCATGGAGAAAAATTGGATGGAAGTGAAAATTATCATGACGGCAAATTTGGAATAACAATAATGTCAAGAAATTTAGTGTTTTAATAACTATTAATTTAAAAAAGAATTCCTTATTTAATAGATTTTTTGTGTAATTTACCTCACATATTTTGGAAGTCAGAAGAATATGGAAAATGTTCACTTAATATTTCAATTAATAAATTACCTTTTGAAATTCATATTCTTGTGGTTAAGGACTAAAATTAGAACAATGATTATGTAGGGGCGATAAAGTAATAAATCGATTAGATGAAGCTTGTAAAAAATATGATAGTTCTTATAAAGGTACTAAAGATGCAGAAAAAAACATGAAGCAGGTAAAGACCTTCACTAAACAGTAATGGAAACAATGTATGCTCAAGGTGCTACATTTGGTAAACAATTAGCATCGAGAACAATTAACAGAATAATGTGTAGAAAACGAATATTAGGAATGGGTCTCAAAGTTGATAGTTGGAGATTATAATTTTTTAAAACAAAAAATTTTATAATTGTTTTAAATAAAACAATTTTACTAACGTTTTAAAATTATAAATTTACTAAATCTATATGTATTTTTTATCTATATAAATGAATAATTTTTACAATTGGTTATTCTTTTCTACCAAGTAGTATAACAAAATCTAAAGCAATTAAAATTAATCGAAATTATGATCATAAATAATATTGGTTATTTGTAACTGATTCTCAAAAAAGAAATGAGGAAAAAAGTTATTGGCTATTTAAAGAAAAGTGGAAACAAGTTCTGGATTAACAAAACGTGAATGAGTGTTTCTACCATTACTTTTAGCTACATACCATATTTATCTAGTTCTGCTACGATAGCTGGTAGTATTACTGTCACAGAAAAAAAAACAGATGAAATCCAAGAAGATAAATACATATAAAAACAAGACAAGACATAAATTACCACCGCAGAAGTTGGAACTAGAGTACAAAAATTTGAAAAAACATATTTAAAAATTTAAACCTTATTCAAATTTCGATTTAGAAAATCTTGCTAAACAATGAAAAATCAAGCAATTTAGGGGCCTATTTATGATTGATGAATTTCCAAATGAACCAAATTAATTTGAGTGAGGTATAATAAATTTAAATATTTCTGATAATATTGTTACTGACTGGACATATTTTATAAAAAAGCGAAAAATATAATACTTGTTTTTGATTCTTTTAGTGGAAATGTACTAAAAAATTAATGAATTGTTTTGGGAGAGTTAATTCATATTATGATGTTGAAGGGTACAAAAATTTTTATAAGTTTATTTGCTGTCATTTACGACTTCTTAATGTTGAAACTACTATCATTCAATTCTAAATGTAATGATGGTTTTAATTTAATAAATGGGCATTACTGATGATAAAATAAAAATAGAAAATGCAGAATTACAAAAATTCATAGTATCAAAAATTAATAAAAAGATAAATTGAGAGGTGTTAGATTAAAAAATTAATACAAAAATTTAAAAAATGAATTACAAAAAGAAATACATCGAAAAACAGAAAATTCAATTAAATATTAATTAGCTATGAATCAAACATTAATAGATATTTAATAAAAATGAATTCGCAGAAATTTGTTCAAAAACTATTACCAAAATTAATAAACATTAATTAGAAAAGGAAAAAGGTCTAAAAATTGAAACTTTTGTGAAACATGAATTAGAAACAGTAAAAAGTTAATGAAAAACTAATAAAGATAAAATAGCCAAATTAGAATTAGAAATTAGTAAAAAACTTAATAAACATTAATGTCTATAACAAACAATAAAATCAATAAAATATGGAAAATGTAATGTAATATGTATATTTATTAAATATTAACTAGCTATAGAATCAAAAATTAATTGAGATGAATTAGGAGAAATAGAATCAAAGAACAATACAAAAATTAGTAAACCTCTATTAGAAAAAATAAAATTGAAAAGATCTTAAAATAGAAAATTTAATCAAACATGAATTGGAAACAGAGACAAAACTTTATACAAAAATTTATAAACAGAAATTAGGAGAAACAGAATTAGAAGTTAAATAAAAACTTAATGAGCATTAATTTCAAAAATAAGCAATAAAAGCAATATAAAATGGCAAATTTATTGAATTATGAAATATTATTAACGAATAATTCGCAATACATACTAAAATTAATAACAAAATTAATAAAGATGGATTAGGAGAAATAGAATCAAAAACTAATACAAAAATCAGTAAACTTTAATTAGAAAAAAGAAAAATCTAAAAATAGAAAATCTAATGAAACATGAATTACAAACAGAGTCAAAACTATATACAAAAATTAATAAAGATTAATTAAGAAAAATAGAATCACAACTTAATAAAAACTTAATAAACATTAATATCAAAAAATAACCAATGAAATCAATGAAAATGGATAGTTTAATGAATTATGAAAAACTTTTCATCAAACTAAGACGAAGGTTATTTTAAAAAATAGAAGAGTAGTAGAAGTGGGTGATTCAGTTAGTCAATATGGTGCTAAATTTTTGACATCTATTAATAAAAGAAATACAATTTGTGATAGTGATTATTATTAAAAGGTACATAATATGAATTCAACACTTCTTTATGCTTTAGATTCATTTAATTGATTAAAAAATGAATTATACAATAAATAGATAACTGAATTCACATTTGTGACTGGAAATGAACAAAAAACTGTAGTTTCGAATATGTATTTATTCTTTAAACAGTCGTTAGAATTGGTAAAAATTATTCGTTATTGAACATTTACAGAATTAAAATCATTCAGTATTGAAAGATTAATTAGCATATTAAAAGCAAAAAATGTAGAAAAATTCTGACTTGTGAGGAAAGGAATTAGTAAGAAAACTTTTGATGAATGCAATAATATAAAAAATTAAAAAACTGAAAGCAAAAGACGTAACCAAAGAAATTGGAACATTTTTAGTGTGAACTGTTTGTGTAGTAAATTTTGAAGGTACTAAGCCTAAATAGAAATAAAGTGATAAAGTAAGAACAACTAAATCAAAAGGAATTTTTGAAAATGTCTACACAGCTAACTGATCAACAGAAATTTTCGACATTGAATAAGTTATTCTTTCTAATCCTGTCCTATACAAATACAAAAGTTTTAGTCAGACAAGATGTGAAAATAAATTTTTATGAACAAGAACTACAAGAAACTAATTATCGATATTTATATTTCGATGAAAAAATTATAATAAAGGATGATAAAATTTTTGTTAACTGGCTTAGTTTTATAACTCTCATAACAGTTGGGTAATCTATAATTTTTTAACTAATTTTAATCCTTGTAAATGAACATAATTGAGAGCTATCAGTTTCATTCTTTTCGTGTTAATGAAAAAAGTGAAGATAATTTAAATATTATTGATAGAAGTACATAAATTAATATAAACAATGGAGATGGTTTGGTTCATCCAAATCATGCTCACATATATATGGGTTTTAAAATTATTCAATCTGATCGTTTAGATTACCCTACATATAGTGAAAGATTTAATAAAAAATTAATTTAAAAGTATGTTACACAGTTGTTTTATTTTGTAACTGTAAAATAATTATATTTATTCAAGAATAGGTTAGTCATTCTCTTCTTTGTCTGTTTTATTATTTTAACTTCGTGTCCCTCTGATTACATTTATCTATAAGAACATATACTTGATAATGATTAGATAATAAGTAAAGTAAATTAAGTACTTTACCCAATAGAAATTTTTGCTCGGTTTTTATAAAGATTATAAAGAAATTATGTGGGAAGGTTATTTAAATGTTATTTTTCTTTCAAGTTTTAGTGCTGGAGATGCTAGACTTAAATAGCCTGATAAAAAAAATAATTATCGTTAGAAGCAAATACACGTTACCAAAATAGGAAAAATTGTCATCGAAAATATGAAAATTAGTTTATGTATTGTGTAATACGATCCTAATTATGAAATTGAATTTGAACAAGATAGTTTAAAATTATGCTAAAAAACCAATATCTTTCTTTGAATTACAAACTATAGAATTCGCCTGATTGAGTTATAAAAATAATTTAGAGATGAATATTTGTTTAAAAGCAAAGGGAATCAAATTTTTCCTCAAGAAATGTGGTATTTAGATTCACCAAATAATTTTCTTTAAATCTTACTATTCATTCCTTTATTTTAAATGATTAAAAGAAGATATTGATATAAATGCATATAATTTCATTAAGAATTATCCTACTTATATTATGACACCAAGGTTATAATATTGTGACAAATCAAAATAAAGCTCTCAAATTATGTGCTACTGTTAATGTTAAAAGATCTAATGATAATTTAGCTAATGTAACTTTCTATGGAAAGAAGAATTTAAGTTATGATTTTCAACATAGAATTATAACTGTGAAGTTTTAAAATATTTATATCCTTTGGTTAACTATAAAATTCATAATTCTCCACCATATATCTTGCAGTCATAGACAAAATATTCAGATTCTTTGGTAATTGAATGGGAAGCTTTTAAAAATAATATGTAATCAAAAATTTAATCTTCTAATATTTTGTTTCAATTATGAAATTCATAATTCTTCACTATGTCTGTTACCTAATAATAATAATAATAATGATCTGCTGTATTTCATACAGTCATAGCTAAAAAAATAGTTTGATTTTTAATTCCTCTCCGAGTATCCATGTTTCTTTCCTCATAATAATTCAAAGTTTTTTACAGTAATAAAATAATTCTGGAATTTTTTTACTTTCGTCCCAAACATCCATATCTGTTTTGTGCCAATTATAAAATTTTTATATATAACATTCTCAATTCCATTATTATGTTTTTCACTTCTCAAATGTTCTGTAATGAAAGATGGCTTACAATGGTATTTGCAGACAGTACATTAAACCTGTTTCTCTCTTGGTTTTTTGTTTCTTTCAACCTGAATATTTTTGTGAAATTTAAATCTGTCCCACATCTTAGTCATATTTTATTTGTTATAATTTAGTAGATTTTTGAAAATAGAAAAAGGCCTAGAATACAAGGTTTGTTATAATTCATAAGATAAAATTTTTAATATATTTTTCAAAATGAAAGAATAAAAATTATTAGGTGTTTTAAAAATAAAAAATAAAGAGAAATATTAGATTTTGAAAAAGGCTGCTTAAAGTCAATCGATGCATTCAGTGTCCTTATTTCTGATTTCTGTGTATTGATGTTTTCACAGAGCTCAATCCCTGTTCCAGACTGTTTTAAAACTTCGTTTAAATCATCAATATCATTTGCATCAGGTTCAATTTCCACAATTTACTTTTTACCATTAATTTCCAGATGCAGTTTATTGTTAGCCTCTGTCATATTTGGGATGGTGTTGTATATGTCTCCAGTCCAATCAGCGCTATACTTCAATCTGCAATGCTTAAATCAAGTGGTGGGAAGTAATTTGCGTGTAACACAGACGATCATTCTTTTAATGTCAGAGTGTACAACATTACATCTAAACATCAACTGGTGAATGGATGCTTAATGATCATCCTTATACATCATTTTTAAACGTCAATATGAACATGATGCATAGATGACCACACAGGAATGTATTAAAGTCTTCTAGCGTGGAAAATTGTAGAGTGCATGTGTTCTACCTGTGAAGTATCGTTGTAATTCTTCTGGGAGTTGCAGGTCGCCGAATGAGTCGAAATAATAGATGTATTTCTTTTTTAACATATGCTACCCATTGAGTCCAGGTCTTCCTGCTACTTCAAGATTCACAATTCTGCATTGTCCTGATTTCCACATAGTCTTCAGTAATGTGTTTCACATAAACTCACCTCGGAATCTCTGAATGCTGAATTTCTTCATAACGAAGATCTGTACTTGTAAGCACCCTATCTGGTAGGACTGCTAGGGGCTTTTTTTGTTTATGAAGAGACCTAGGCCATTCCTGTGTGGTTTCAAGGATAATCCTTTTCTGATCACTGCAGCCTCCAGCATGCGGTTATGTCTTCCAGCCTCCTTGTGCATTCTTGACTGTCCTGGCAATAGCCGCAGTACCCTCAGCCAGTGAACTCACCACTGTGAGACCAGCTAAGGCAGGAATTAGAAAGGGAATAATTCCACCCAACATCTTGGGTCCTGGTAGAACTATGTGCAGCTTAACTGATTTTCCTTTTCTTGCTTATTTCTGCTCCAGGGTGCTTTTAGCTGCATACAACGCTATCATGATACAGTTCATCATGCATCCTTTGGCTGTTATCTTCTTCTTCAGTGCCCTACGTGCAGCAACCATAACGTGGCTGAACTTCTTCATTCCCAAGCCCAACTTCACTTTAACACACACAGTTTTTTCAACTCCAAATGATGCATTGCGTTGACCTACATCAATATCCCTTCTCTCACGTATAGCCTCAGGTTTATCAGCTGAAATTTGATTGGGGGTGTGACGAGCTTTATTTACTGTGTATGCAATGTTGTGTTCCATACACATACTGCTTCATGGAGCAGATTTATCCCCTTATCACCGTGTGCCAATCGTTTTTGAAGTATTGTTCCAGGTCCACAGGAGTTATATTCAGGAATGTGTAATTCGACTGGTAGTTTGTCGAGAATACCGCCTCCTCCTCTGATGCATCTCCCATGTTATGCTACTGAGGTGGTTGTGGTCTGCTCACTATGTTATATAGCAAATTGTTACTGTCGCTCCATCTGTTTTATGATGCGAGAAAACCAAGCCATTTTACTAACACTCTATTCCCTCGATGCTATATGACCCTCTCTACGAGATGCACATGTGGTTCTGAGCTCTTCTGTAACTCTTCTGTGTAAAAGCATCCTACAGTTTCAGTACCACTGCTGTCCTTTAAGAGGTAGGTTCTAGGATTCGTTCTGTGCAGTTTGGGAACTGTGAATATCTCGGTTGACCAGTTTGGCATGTATGACTCCTCAAATGCTGTCTTGTGTTTTGAAATACGTACTAAATCACCCACATTAAATTGCTGTTTGCGCGGATCTAACATTTTAATACGATTGTATACTGTATCTAGAAGTGTATTATCACGAACATTGATTGGTCTGACTTTTATTGTGCGATGTTTGCGTTGATTATACTGTGCAGTTATTTGCAGGTAGATATCGGTCCATTGGTGTGAGCCACGAAGGTTGAATTGCATCCACATTTTGGCTTTCACTGTTCTGCTCAGGTGTTGCATGATACTCGCCTTCAGGTGGGTGAATGTCGAGTAGTGACGTATTCCATACTGCTCTATTAGAGTCTTGAAGTATTTATTGTAAAACTCCCCACCGTGATCTGTTTGAAGGATGTTTGGACTTCGACTTGTCCCCATCTGCAGCAATCGCTCAAACACATGCGCGACATCCTTCCCTGTTTTTTCTTTCACGGCTGATGCCCCGGCAAATTTAGAATAAGTGTCAACGACCATTAAAATATATTTCAATCCGTTATTTACATGTGAATAGTCCCTCATGTCGACAAGATCCGCTTCCCAGAGGTCGGCCAAACCCTTAATCATAACATAAATTTGAGGGTATGCTTTGCATTCTGGTTTGTGCAATTCTCGAACTACAGTTTTGATTCGAATGAGCTGTATTACTGGCGCCAACTGTTGCCATGAGCCGTCACAGCCGATCTATTAGCTCATTGGGGTCGTCGTAATGTATTTACTGTGGGAGTCGATTACTCACTCTTTTATGCTGAATGTCAGTCCCATGCAATATACGTTTTATAATGGATTTGTATTTCACATTGTTTCAGCTGTTTGCATTCTTGTGCAGATCAGGCTAAAGCAATATTTCACAATAAATTTCCACATTTTTAGGCGAGTAATATATAGTTTTTGTGGGTCTTAGGAAAATAAGGTTCAGTAGACTGGGTGTTCTTTGAAACTGTCTATCACCAATCTATATTGTTTTTTAATTTAAAGTTATAGGCTATATGCCCAACATGTATGGTTTTTCATCACTGACACTGAATGTTTTGTCTAGCCTAGCGTCACTGTGATGATTAATGAAATCAGCAATATCGTAATCATCATCGTTGTGGAATTACGCTGAGAGTTCTAGAGATCCAGTAACTGGTTTAAAGGTTTCACACAGTGTCTCGTCCCACTTGAAATGCCTTAACCTCAGCAACTGTAACTTCTCTCAAATGGCCTACTGTGCCTTGAAGACTTTATGCTTAGTTGACATCTGGTATACTAATCGAACTTATGTGCTGCGTGAGATTTTATAAATGCGCTCTTCTTATGCTGCTTCCCCTTCTAGATAACAGTTTTTTTCCCTTCAGTTAAGTCGTCTACTTTCTTTTTCAATGGCATTAACCCGTTCACACAATGTCCCCCTATCATAATAGCTATGTGCCCTTCATTTAAGTCGCTTACTTTATTTTCGATAGCGTTTACCCCTATCGTTCAGTGTATTGTTCAGTCTCATAAGGATATGACAATAAGTCTCCAGTTACTTGCACACACCTACAACTTTACATTCGCGAATTTGAATTTTCGTGTCCATGTAAAAGCGAATGTTTTGTCTATGTGCACCCATCCTATCAGACTGCATGCATGCAGCTCCTGACCCACCGTGAATTATCAAAAGCGGTGGGTGAGACATGGTTGGTAATGATCCTCCAGTACTTGTGGATGCCCTCCGGGGAACGTAACTCGGGCTTGAGTGCCGCACCGTCTCGTTGATGTCAAACTCCACAACATAAGACCCGGGTCAACTTCCATAACATCTCCGGGCTGTGTTGAACGGTGAGGGTTGTCGTTGTGTCAAGGAAGGACGTAAAACTCCCGTCAGGGTAGGACGTTAAACGCCCCCAACCCGAGGCGAAAGCAATAGGTGCGTGGCGCAGGGGAAGCTACATTACGAGAAACACATCATGTCTCTCCTGAGTTGAGCGCAGTGGTCGAGCGAGAGTATGAGGGTAAGTCTAACGACGATCCCGGAACCCTGCGGTCTTGCTGCTGCAGTTCCTCACGTCCTAGACGACATTACAAGTCTCCCATCAACCCAAGGCGGAAGCAAAGAGTGCATGACGCAGGGGGAGCTACGCAAAAGGGACACAACATCTGTCCCTTCTGGGCTCTGGGTTGAGCGGCGGTGTAGAGTGGGTGCGGCGTGTTGCTGGCCTTGGTTGTAACGTGCTGCGCCTGCCCAGCGCTGCTGCTCTCCAGATCGCAGGGACAGGCCACCAGCTGTGTCTCTGCTGCCAGTGGCCTGGTTTGCCGTCATGGGATCTTGTCCGAAGTCAGCAAGTGTGCCTCGCAGCGCCTCTTTGTCTTCCGAGGCATGATCTGCCAAGCCCAGGAGGTGGTGACACAGCCTAGGTTAGGTTAGATGGGTCCAGACTCCCAAACGACTGGGTGACCGGCTCACCACCTGAGTAAGAGTGGGTCCTTGACCGCAAGGTGGAAGCTCGGGCTAGTAGGGGGCGAAGGGCGAGGGGTGCATCCGTCTCTCCGGAGTGCGGGGTGCACTTGCCGATTGCCGATTCTTTCCAACACAATGGATGGCAACATGTGTAGACTGAACAAGTTTGTAACAGTGGAGTGCTGTAGGTAAATGAATGTGTCATCTGATTGCATACAGAGTGCAGAGTCATTGTACTCTGTTGTAATGGACAGAGTCAGAGCAGGACAGTAAATGTTCAGAGGAGGACGGCTCAGATGATACTTTGGTGGTTAACTGCTGCTTGATGTAGGCTTTTGCACAACACCTCTGTAAACTGCACTCTAACACTTTTAGATGCAACTTAGATCTCTATCACTACATGCCAGTCTCTGTCTGCAGTTGCTTCTGTAGCAATATGTAAATGTGAGATTGGCGGTGACAAGGTGCTGAAGGGGACCAGTGTGTTGGCAACAGTGCGTTGAACCCAGTAGCTCTAAGGGGTCCTTGGTCTAGGGGCGAGGCTGGTGGGCGAGCTGCATTTTACTTTACTCCCCCCATGTGAGGGGAGCCAGTCTGGGGTAAGAGACGTGTCTGCGCACACAGGCTCAAGAGAGTAATGCCTGCCATGACCGTGAGAAGAGTGCTGCGGAATATGTTATTACGCTCTGTTGGGGCATATCGAACTACTCCTGGGGGACTATATTGGTGTTACTGGAGCTGTGTTAATGGGGCTGCAGCAGCAAGACCGCAGTGTTCCGGGATTGTCGTTAGATATTAAGATCCGGAAACAGGCAGCAAGGTACTGGATAACTAAAGGGAAAATTGAAAAGACTAGGGAAATTATGGGGGTACACGTAGGTGATAAATTTGCAATTAGAAGAAGGAGGGAGGAGCTATGGCAAGAATCACGGGAAAATGAAGACACAGGGAGACGGGTATTTCGACTGCTGCCCAATATCACGGAAAGATTAGAGATGGGGTACTTTGAGCCAAACAGAGGTCTACTGCGCCTCCTTACAGGCCATGGACCATATCTAACATATCTATGTCGATTTGGTAAAGGGATACACCAGCGTGTGACTGTGGCGCTCAAGACGGCACACCCGAACACATCATCTATGATTGCTCATTATATGATGACGTGGCGAAATAATTGAGAGTTCAACTACCTAACAGCAACACCTATTCCTTAATACGACGTGCTGACACCCTTCATGTATTAATCAGTTTGGCAAACGAGGTATCACACAAGATTACGAGTGAATTTATTAGGAACCAAAATGGTTAATAAATAAATAATCGGCAAAGACTAAGGTGCACCTGCCCAATACCGCCGGGCGCGGAATGACCGATCGCCGTCACGACCGATATCCGCCGCGCTTCAGGACCAGGCAAGCAGGTGTATCAGAATTCGTCAACAGTTCCAGCACTCCCAATTAGATAGTAGATGTTAATAGTAGTATAAGTTAGAACACAGACAAACTAACAATACTAACAAGACTAGGGACTGCAGCGATTTTAAGTAACTCGGCTAGCCCAGTGCCAGGAGCACGCCCACTGGGATTAGCTCGGTGGGCAGGGCATAAACAGTAGGTTTGCAGCTTAACTGGCGCACTTGTAACGCTGCAGAGTAGATTAGCATTAGTGTAGCTTAACAGATTAGATTAACCTTGTCCACAGAATTGTGCCAGTCAATAACCAAGTAGACGCTGCATTTTGTTACTGTATTAATTAGGTGGTGGGTTATTTTGTATAACTATTATTGTATTGTGTCCATAAAGAATTTAAAGAAAATTATCCATGGTCATGCGTATACTGATGTACTCACCCCTATCTGTGGCTATGTACACTATGTGATCAAAACTAACCGGACACCTGGCTGAAAATGACTTACAAGTTCGTGGCGCCCTTCATCGATAATGCTGGAATTCAATATGGTGTTGGCTCGCCCTTAACCTTGATAACAGCTTCCACTCTCGCAGGCATACGTTCAGTCACGTGCTGGAAGGTTTCTTGGGGAATGGCTGCCCATTCCTCACGGAGTGCTGTACTAAGGAGAGGTAACGATGTCGGTCGGTGAGGCCTGGCAAGAAGTCGGCGTTCCAAAATATCCCAAAGGTGTTCTATAGGATTCAGGTCAGGACTCTGTGCATGCCAGTCCATTACAGGGAAGTTATTGTCGTGTAACCACTCCGCCACAGGTCGTCCATTATGAACAGGTGCTCGATCGTCTTGAAAGATGCAACCGCCATCCCCGAATTCCTCTTCAACGGTGGGAAGCAAGAAGGTGCTTAAAACATCAATGTAGGCCTGTTATGTGATAGTGCCACGCAAAACAACAACGGCTGCAAGCCCCTTCCATGAAAAACACGACTACACCATAACACCACCGCCTCCGAATTTTACTGTTGGCACTACACACGCTGGCAGATGATGTTCACCGGGCATTCGCCATATCCACACCCTGTTATCGGATCGCCACATTGTGTACCATGATTCGTCACTCCACACAACGTTTTCCCAGTGTTCAGTCGTCCGATGTTTACGCTCCTTACACCAAGCGAGGCGTCGTTTGGCATTTACCGGCGTGATGTGTGGCTTATGAGCAGCCTCTCGACCATGAAATCCAAGTTTACTCACGTTCCGTCTGACTGTCATAGTACTTGAAGTGGATCCCGAAGTGTGATGGTCTAGATAGATGTCTGCCTATTATACATTACGACCCTCTTCAACTGTCTGTGGTCTCTGTCAATCAACAGACGAGGTCGGCCTGTACACTTTTGTGCTGTACGTGTCCCTTCACTTTTCCACTTCACTATCACATCGGAAACAATGGACCTAGGGATGTTTAGGTGGGTGGAAATCTCGCGTACAGACGTATGACACAAGTGACACCGAGTCACCTGACCACGTTCGAACTCCGTGAGTTCCGCGGTGCGCCCCATTCTGCTCTCTCACGATGTCTAATACCTACTGAGGTCGCTGATATGGAGTACCTGGCAGTAGGTGATAGCACTTTGCACCTAACATGAAAAACGTAGGTTTTTGGGGGTGTCCGGAAACTTTTGATCACATAGTGTATGTAGGAACTCTTGGAAGTTCCATCTATACCTACCATCATTCAGTTTTCTTGTTTAATCAACAACGAGAAACCAATATTGTGAGCGATTTCAGCAATCTGCACATATCTTTGCAAAACCATTGAACGACATATCTGTTCCTACATGAGCCTGGTAAATGTGTTTTAAATTCAGATTGTCCTGTTTGAATATTATAATTTGGTTTGCATTATCCCTCACCAGGTGGTTTGGTATCCTGGAGTATGTATGACTCGGATAAAATACATCAACAGTCATCTGGTGACCAAAACTAAATTATCGTCGGATTTGATCTTAGTTTTCCACAGTAGTATCGTCAAATATGAACTCTACGTTTGGCTTTACTTTTTCCAGTTGAGGGATATAATTGCCCTAACTGAGTGTCATGTACGTCACACCCTCTACACCCTGCAATATCTCCTGCAATAATTAGCATTTGGGAAGAAACAGCGTTTTTGGATATACAAATACATGCTCAAAGCGGACTCCATCTGGATGTGTTAGCAGCGACATGAGAACATTTGTCTTGCCGCAGTTGGATGGACCTACAATTATTACACATATGTTGTCAAGTAGGAGTATGTCATGCTTCTTCCAGTCTTCTTGCACACAGTCACAGCTCCAATCGCTTAGAATAAAGTCTTGATGTTTCACCCACCCTGTCATGATATCTACTACGTCAGGTAGTGGAGTGCAATGGGTTTTTATAGAAAATAATGAACACTAGGCCCTGCCATGATAATGACCATGTCAGGTACTGGCCTGCGATGGGCTTTTACAGACAATTTAGTTAAGTGACATAATTTTCTGTTGTTGCATGTGCGCAGTGAAAATACTGGTGCCAATAACTTTAGTACTTGCAATATAATGAAAGGTAAGAAATAAAAAGTGCATACATGGTTATATACATTTTTATTCAGTAATTGTACACGGGATACACCAAGTCAACAAGTTCTTTCTTTATCTTAACATCAGTAGAGACGATACAAAATAAAACCTTCTTATAAGCACAGAATTCAGCATGTATTTCTCTCAAATTTATTGTCAGCACATTAATTTTCGTTGGCACCATATTGACCCACTGTTTGGAGTCATCTATATGCACACTGCTCGTACTTAGATACCCTGCAATGTCTCTATACACAGCTTTAACACAAGGCAGCCATCTGTTCAGTCTTTCCAACACAATGGATGGCAACATGTGTAGACTGAACAAGTTTGTAACAGTGGAGTGCTGTAGGTAAATGAATGTGTCATCTGATTGCATACAGAGTGCAGAGTCATTGTACACTGTTGTAATGGACAGAGTCAGAGCAGGACAGTAAATGTTCAGAGGAGGACGGCTCGGATGATACTTTGGTGGTTAACTGCTGCTTGATGTAGGCTTTTGCACAACACCTCTGTAAACTGCACTCTAACACTTTTAGATGCAATTTCGATCTCTATCACTACATGCCAGTCTCTGTCTGCAGTTGCTTCTGTAGCAATATGTAAATGCTTCGAACCACTAGTGGTTAAATTATGCTCTCAAGTGAACAGTAGTGGTGCACAGGGTGTAATTGGTGTCTTCTCGTCCACTACATTCTTACTTTGTCCATCCAGTATCACTGGAATGTTCTGCAATGGCGCATACAAAGGGGTCCAGTACCAACCTGCATCACGCTGGTAACGACTCTTGGTGCACTTCAGCTAGTCAGGGGCTGGCTGGGTGTCTTCAACCGACAGTAACAGCTGACTGTCCTGCTTTATCTAGCTGACCAGGTGCGCAACAGAATCCCAGATCCCAGGGTGCTGCTGCTGCTGTGGGTCCTGGCGGGCTGGGAAACATCGTTGTTACGAACCTCGACAGGTCGGAGGACGTCGCATTCACTGATGAGCAAAGGAGAAAAACCGTTACAAGCGATAATAGCAGCACAAAGACCTAATCTTCCTCCCACAGCAGTAACACGAGCATTAAGCAAAGGGTACTTACTCTTCCGTGGCTTCTTCCTATTCTGCTGCTACAGCTGGACAGTGCTGGATGATCTCGGCTGGAATTTCATGCTGGTTGACTGCAAATGAGGCTGCAGAGCTGCTGAGCCCGCCTTATATCTCTGATGTGATCAGCTGCTGCGTTCCTATTGGCTACTGCCAATTTCAAGTGCCTCTGGTGATATAATTGTGTTTGGGAGTGCACTCAGGCTTTCCATCCAGGAGGACTAGGGTTTGAGTCATGGAAAGGGCACTGTCATTTTGAATATCCCGCCAATTCCAAGGTGGGGAAGGGGGGTGTGGTGGGACGTCAGCACATCGTTGGGACAAAGAAATTGCCAGCAAATTTCCAAATTCCCGCCAACATTCGAAATTCCTGCCAAAATTCAAAATACCTGCCAATAGGCTTGGTGGGGGAGAGGCATGGGGGAGGGAAGGGGAGGGGCAGGGATCCACGTGAAGGCTGAGGAAAATACATGATTTCATCTGGTTGTGGGGGTGAGGGGGGTAATTAACTGATCAATTTAATTAATTTGCATGTAAATTTGGTATCAAAATTGCGCTCGTGCCGCCCTTGCCCTGCTACTGTATTACCTCTACGTCCAGTATATAAAGAAAGATTATTCAACTGGTTTCTATTTCAGAAACTGCATTTGAATGTTACTTGTTTGTGAGAAGATCGTGTTATGCCTCGTGTAAGAAGGAGAAACGTCTACCAACACGTATTGGAGTTCGAAAGCGAAAGAATCGTCGCCTATCGTGACTGCAGCCGAGCAAGGTGGCACAGTGGCTAGCACACTAGACCCGCATTCGGGAGGACGACTCTTCAAACCCGCGTCCAGACATCCTGATTTATGCCGGGACGGTACTTTGAAAGAACACGACCGATTTTCTTCCCCAGGCATTCCTAATCCGAGCTTGTGCTCCGTCTCTAATGACCTCGTTGTTGCCGGGACGTTTAACACTAGTCTCCCCCTCCTCCTACTCCTCCTCGAGACTGTGGTCCATCGTTCCGGGCTATTGGTGTTGGCGTTGGGAGGGATCATGCGACTGCTATGCGAACAGGGAATCGATGAGTTCAAGACCGCAATATTCAGTGCTAATCAGGATATCGTACAGTCGCGTCATATGCATTGAGTCAGGAAGTTGGCTTTTTTCAGTAAGATAAATGTTTACAAGGGCAGTGTTCAGATGTTCAAATGTGTGTGAAATCTTATGGGACTTAACTGCTAAGGTCATCAGTCCCTAATCTTACACACTACTTAACTTAAATTATCCTAAGGACAGACACACACACCCATGCCCGAGGGAGGACTCGAACCTCTGCCGGGACCAGACGCACAGTCCATGACTGCAGCGCCTGAGACCGATCGGCTAAGCCCGCGTGGCCACGGGCAATGCGACGACACCTGGAGGAACATGGACTATCAGGCGGCGGCTGTTGTTGTGGTTTACTTCGATGCTGCAACAGAGGCCCGCCGACAGAGGTGCGCCCAACGACAACACTGAACACAGGAGTGACACCACGTCCTCTTTTCAGTTTGATTCTGGATATAGTGTCGCGATGGACGTATCCGTGTGTATAGGCTCTAAGGACAACCATTGTTGGCAGGCTGTATTTGTCATCGTCACACGAGACCATCGCCTGACGTGGTGGAATAGGGTGCTATTCGGTACACGACACGATCACCTCTTGTATGCAAAGCCACTATTTTGGACAGCAGGCGCTAAAAATCTGACATATTTATGCCAGTAACTTGCGCTCTGTCTTCGATATATCCCTGACTTTATTTTTCGACAAGTAAATGTAAGATCTCATGTTTCCCGCACTGTCCTGACCTACTTCTATACAGAGAATTTTTGATTGGTCACCACGTTCTATAGATCTCTTAACCATTGAAAACATCTGCTCATGGGTTTCCGAGATACCGCCACACCACCACTCGCTAGCCACTACGACTGATATACACTGGCATAATTGAAACCGTATGGTATGACATACCCATATCTGTCACCCAGGCTCAGTTCAGCTCGATACCCAGCGCCATTGGAGTCATTCATGATGCCGGATGCTCTATGTATAAATGTCGCATCATGCGTCTTCAAAAATTACCTACGTAATTAATCGTGCATTCTTTCTATTGTATTTTATAGGCACAATACATAAAATTTCTTTATTTGCTACACTTACTGATATAGAGTACTTCGCATATCCACAAATACTGAATATCCGCATAATTTTGGAAACAACTTCATTTGGCACTTGTTATCACAACATGTTTTGAAGGCAGGTTTCATAGAGCGAGATGGCACCGTGATTAAAGCACTGGACGCGAATTCAGGAAGAAGAAGGTTCAGCTTCTTATTCAGCATTCCAGATGTAAGTAATTTTCCTGAATCATCTTACG
Organism: Schistocerca nitens; assembly: GCF_023898315.1. Taxonomy (NCBI): domain Eukaryota; kingdom Metazoa; phylum Arthropoda; class Insecta; order Orthoptera; family Acrididae; genus Schistocerca; species Schistocerca nitens. Next base: position 317,595,557 of record NC_064616.1, read on the forward strand.
ACAACGCCGGTATGGTCTATTTGAGAAGGTCACTACCGGTCTCCTTGTGCAATCAAAGGTTACTACGTTCCGTCTCTAAATACGCAGCTCTTTATGGGCAGCTAAACCTTGGATTTCCTTTATTCCATTATCTGTAGCCTCGCTTCATCTGGCTGCATATTGCCTAATTTGCCTTCACTATAAAGTGTGGTGTCACAACAACGTAAACAAGCTTCATAAAATCTCTAGCAAAAGTAGCCTCCAAAATTCTTACATGAAAACACAGTACATGGGTCACAAACACGCGGGTCTGGGATGTTTCACAACGAGATATTGCCACATCACACGGGTTAAATATGCAAAGTACTTAGATGAAATTAACGGGAGTGCTGGTAATGATAGAGTGGCCAATAAAACCCATGCAGAAATTCTCTGTAGAACTGAAGGCGCCCCGGTGGTCCCGGTCGCCTACGGTGGACTGGAGGCCAAGCGGTGACCTCTCCAGTTGACAGGATGCCTGGAAATGACTGTGGACGCGTCAGAAACGCCAAAGAAACATTATTAATTCATGACACCTTTATTCCTGCCGAGTGCAATGAAGCCCGCATAACACAGGCTGGCTGAGCTTGGTGATATCAACGACCTTCCCTGAGTCCTTGCTGACTCGGAGTGATGACACCAGCTCTGGGCCGCACCAGTCTTGCTAAGGCAGCGTCGCGTGCTGTGACGTAGTGGTGGAACGCCCTTACTTCGGCCGTTTGTGGCTGGCGGCGCCCGGCTGGTCGGCCGGCTCGGCGGCGGACAGCAGGCCGCTGCGCGTAGAAGGCTCCGGGTTGGAGTCCCGGCACTGTCGGCACGAGAGGCGTTCTCGTAGTGCGGAGTGTACTCTATCCCACCCCGTCTTCTTCCCTGCTCCTCCTGGTGGCTCGTCTGCGGTGGACGGGCGGAATGGGCTGCGATCCCCCAGCGTCATCGGCTCACCTGGTTGTGATGGCGGATGCACAGGGCCTAGGCCCCGCATGATCTCGACTATGGCTCACTGATGTGGTCAGCATTGGCGGCGAGCGAGTCTGCCGCGATGTCTGCTAATCCTGGGTTGATGATTGACAGCGGCAGCAGAGAGGACCAGAGCTGGTACTGTCCCCTCACGTTTGCTGCTGGAAGGGCCGCCATTACTGCAACATCTCCTTAATAAAGATTAACATGTCGATCACCGAGCTGAGCGCTACGCAGCGTCCCAGTACACATCAAACTGCAAGTCTAACTGGGAGTGCCTTGTTGCTGTCAAAGCTAGCGTATTTAAAGGAAGCACGAGTGCCGTCCTGACGTCATGCTCGTTTGTAATGAACGCTTTTGTTCCACTTCTACTGCTGACTTATTTGTCGTACTCGCCCCTTAGCTGTTCTTGTGACAGAGATACGTGTTGTTACGACAGACTTACGCGAAGTTATGAAATGCAGTACAGCTGACGCTATACCTCTGTCTTACACTCTACGAAAGTCTCCGTCTAACACAAACCCGCGTGCTAAGCACTTCTCTTTCGCCTGTTGTGTGTAACCAGGCCATTACCCCTGCGTGACAACACATTCTGATACATGTGCAATCCTCTTACCTCTTGGCTAACCTACTGCCTCTGGCTCTCGGCATAGGCAACAAAACTTTGACAATATTCCACATTTCCAACTCTTTACTATTCCGTGACACTACAGAGCCTACAAATTCATGAGGAACATCTCTAAAAGGGCTATATAGAGACAGAAGATCGACTCTCATAATTTCAAGTCCAGACAACTGACAGAACGGAATCTGAAAATCAAAAACGCATGGACAAAAGAAAGGCGACAAATCCATAGCGACAGAATGAAGTTTTCGGCAGATGATAAGAACAAGAAAAATGAAACTAACCAACGACTTTACATGGACTTTAAAGGGTTAAACAAAATAATAATAATAACAATAATAATAAGTATTAAAGATTTTGACATACACGATCAAATCGCTGCTACGTGTTCAGCATTTTCTGAAAGTACTTCAAGCCACAATGTGAGTTTTCATAAATCAGGCGATGAGATTAAAGATATGTTTGATGTCAGCCTAGAGTATTCCCTACCAGTCGTGGATTTAAAGGGGTGGTGGGGGTCATGAGGTTCATGAACCCCCTCCCCCTTCCCTTCCTACAAAGAACACTTTATTAAAAGCGTTTGTACTTTTATGTATCTCAATTGCCAATTTTGTTAGATAATTTTCGGAAAATAAACAGTCTAAAAATGGCAAGGAATTTTACAAAATTACAAGTTATGTTTAACTCTGGACATTTTTAAATTGCTCGCTTGAAGGCTAGTCTACATGGATGAGCTAGTGGGCTAACCGACTGCAGAAAGCATTCCATCCAGGAAAAGGAACACTTCCATAGGCCCGTCATACCTATTGCCAACAACAAATCGGATATAGTTCTTAAGTCCACAGGTAGAACCAGAAAACCACAAGAAGTTGCATAGAGCAAGTCAGAAAGGAAAAGGCCCTCCATTAACGAAAAAAAAGAAACTGAAACACAGTCTTTTCTGACTGTAGACAGGAACCACTTAATGACACAGAATCCCTCCGATTTACATATTATCATAATCAATTTTGCAAATTTCTGTTGACAGTCATAGTGCTAAGTGAAATGTTGATAGTGGAGAGTACTTGCACCCTTCGTATTTATATCGTGTAAATTATTAATCTTTTAAATTATTCTAAAGTGATATACTAAGTTTTAATGTATGCAAATTATTGCTATTTTATATAATTTACTGTCATTATTAATGAGTTTTAGGCAACTGTGGTGTGTTAAAGGTGGAAGTAACAGTACGTTATATTTGGGAGATGGAGTCGGGGAAAATAGGAAACTGTGAATCCTCCTCCCCCCCTTACCGAAGAACTCAGTCCTGGATCTGTGACTTCATCCGAAGTTCAGTGACACGTAATGCGGAAGTAGGCAGCGTCCATATGTACCACATATCATCCATATCGAGTAAACAAAAGCAGAAGGGTTTTCCTGTATGTTGTGAAAGATCTGAGGATCATGTAGATAGACAGAGAATAACATAGATAGATAGTTAAAACTGAACGTCACAAGTTGAAAGACAGGTATGAATGTGTTCTCTAAGACGCCCATCAGACTGCGGCTGCTGTTGACTGTACAAACATTCTGTAACAAACACCACCAGCACATGTGAAACGTTTCTCTAGCCGAACTTGGTCCCACTTGTGGCAGTGGCGGATACAGAAAAACCTCAAGGAGGGGGGCGCTAAAGATATCTTGAGCTCCTTATTCGGCGAATAGTCCGTATTTATAATTCTACGTGCCGAAGGTCCTCTGGACAACAAAACAGTAGAATATTCGCGACTTTTCTCGAAGAAATATCGGACAGAATAATGTATAGAGATCACTAGAATGACCGCGACTTTTCTCGTATGTGTTAGCTATCTATGTACCAGACAGAAACGTATAAAATACGATGACGCGGACGCGCGTGCTGCATAGGAAAGTACAACTACTCGATAACTCGATTCAGTCGAGTCGACTGACGAAAGAAACGAACAAGTAGCGTGCAGGCTGACTGGCGACGGCGCATGTGTTTTGCAATGCGGTTGGCCTCCGCAGGGGGGGGGGGGGGGAGGGGGGGGCACCCTTTATGTATCTGCCACTGGGTTACGGGCAGAGTGCAGAAGTAACACACTGTTGGCAGGGTGCAACGCCCAAGGCAAATTACGCGACGTATTGCTCCGCAAAAAAAGTTGCGGTTATAGCGTAGCGGCGCGGCGAGCAAAGTAGCGCCGGTGCTACAGTGCGTGTGATTATGGCTCTGAGCACTATGGGACTTAACATCTACGGTATCAGTCCCCTAGAACATAGAACTACTTAAACCTAACTAACCTAAGGACAGCACACAACACCCAGTCATCACGAGGCAGAGAAAATCCCTGACCCCGCCGGGAACCGAACACAGGAACCCGGGGCGTGTGATTATAGTAGTGCTGCAAGTGGAGCGGCGCAGAGCAGACCAGCACAAAGCAGCGCTGAGCGTGTCAAACATGTTTGTTACACAGAGAGGCAACCACAGCGTTCTAGTGACTCCGGCTGTGTTCAGCCAACGCCGTTGGCATTCAGCTACTGCTGCGGGTAGCAGTAGAATAATGTTGCTGGCCGCGGTGGTCTCGCGGTTCTAGGCGCGCAGTCCGGAACCGTGCGACTGCTACGGTCGCAGGTTCGAATCCTGCCTCGGGCATGGATGTGTGATGTCCTTAGGTTAGTTAGGTTTAAGTAGTTCTAAGTTCTAGGGGACTAATGACCACAGCAGTTGAGTCCCATAGTGCTCAGAGCCAATAATGTTGCTGGCACGGGGACAAAACCGGGGTATCTGCCCCGGGCGGCAATTTCAGGGGGCGCCAAATCCATATTCATGAAGAAAAAAACCTTGATTCACAAAGCGCCTAGCATCCAGCGCACTTTGGTCTATCGATTATTCATATGATTTTGAAATGCATCCCTGTTGCTCTTTGAGCATTTTTAAACACGTTCTGAGTTGATTTCTGAATGAATCATAAATTGATTGTTGAATGTGTGAATAGCGTACCTCATATCTCTGCCAGGAGAATCCGCATCTAGAACAAAAAAACTTTCCCGAAGACAAAAGGGGACGGGCTATACGAGCTGAGCCGAATAAACCCGAACAGGTGAATGACAATCGCAACTGCTGTTTGTTTATGTGGTTGATTCGTTGTGCGAATGATAAGCATTGTTCTACTTATTAGCAAAATCCATAGATTCAGATTACCAGAGTGGAAATAAACGACTAACAGGAATAACATATAAGGAAGATTACATATTATCATCTCGGTGTAGCCAAGAAAATGAAATTTTAGAACCTTCAACATCGCAGCGCGTCAGCAATCGTTGGTTAATATATTAAAAAAAATATAAACCCGCCTCGATTGCGAAAAAAGCACCTAGTGTTAAGTGTTAACCCAGGTTTCGGTGTAGATAACTACACTTTCTTCAGAACAACAATAAAACCCACAAGTGCCTAATAAGACCTTTGTCAATGATTAAATAATAATAATAATAATAATAATAATGTCGTGTGGCGAGGTCCTCCTGTGGGGTAGACTGCTCGCCTGGTGCAAGTCTTTCGATTTGACGCCACTTCAGCGACTTGCGCGTCGTTGGGGATGAAATGATTATGATTAGGACAACACAAGAGCCAGTCCCTGAGCGGGGAAAATCTCCGACCCAGCCGGGAATCGAACCCGGGCCCTGAGGATTGACAGTCTGTCGTGCTGACCACTTTTTTTTTTCATTTTGTCCGTTATGGTTCGTTGTGTTTGGTCGTTGCGGACGTCACATGACATCCGTTCAAGTTCGTTTTTGTTGATCCTTTCACTCATTTTTTTTTATTACAGAGGCCAACCAGCTCTCTGACCGAACACGCTGAGCTACCGTGTCACTCAGCTACCGGGGGCGGATGTCAATGATTAAAAGAACGCCATAGCTATACCTTTATAAACGAAAAAGAAAGGAAAACACAAACAGTACATATGTACAAAGTCAAAACCACTACTTAACTTAATGGCGTACGCTCCACCTCACACCGGCCTATATTCGATGGGCCACGACCCGCCATAAACTGCAGCTACAAACGGTCGCTCACTTACAAGCCTGAACCGCTATGCATGCACATGCGCAAGACAAGGGAAGTTACTTGAATGCGCATGAGCATACGAATACTGAGAAAGTTTATCCATGGCTCGGGGCTAAATAGACCATATATTCCCAACTGTGGATCAACGTATATAAAAAAAATGAAATGGACAGAAGAAGAGACGAGTTAAATAGGAGATGAAACCTAAAAATAACCGCACACGGTTGCTTATGCTAGTAAAGAAAACATATATATGAAGCTACTTATGACAACAGGAGGAACTCTTAAAAACTATACCTAAAGCCAGTAGTTAGCCTGTAGGGGGGGGGGGGGGGGGGGAGGCTGAGGGACGTAATACAAAGACGTGGTGGTAATAAAGATATAAGGATAAAACGTTGGTCAAGCTGTTCATCTTCTTTCTTTTTATCCTCATTTTCCTTTTAAAATGAATGTGATTTTAGCCCGTTGAACACCTCACGTTTTATCCTTATATCTTTATTACCACGACGTCTTTAGATTACGTCCCCTCAGCCCCCCCCCCCCCCCCCACAGGCTAACTACTGGCTTTAGGTATAGTTTTTAAGAGTTCCTCCTGTTGTCATAGGTCGCTTCATATGTATGTTTCTTTACTAGCATAAGCAACCGTGTGCGGCTATTTTTAGGTTTCATCTCCTATTTAGCTCGTCTCTTGTTCTATCCATTTCATTTTTTGATATACGTTGATCCACAGTTGGGAATATATGGGCTATTTAGCCCCGACCCATGGATAAACTTTGTCATATTCATATGCGCATGCGCATTCAAGTAACTTCCCTTGTCTTGCGCATGTGCATACATAGCGGTTCAGGCTTGTAAGTGAGCGACCGTTTGTAGCTGCAGTTTATGGCGGGTCATGACCCATCGAATATAGGCCGGTGTGAGGTGGAGCGTACACCATTAAGTTAAGTAGTGGTTTTGACTTTGTACATATGTACTGTTTGTGTTTTCCTTTCTTTTTCGTTTATAAATGTATAGCTATGGCGCTCTTTTAATCATTGACAAATGTCTTCTTAGGCACTTGTGGGTTTTATTGTTGTTCTGAAGTAGGTGTAGTTATCTACACCGAAACCTGGGTTAACACTTAACACTATGTGCTTTTTTCGCAAGCGAGGCGGGTTTTTAGTTTTTTAATAAATGAAATTTTGACAGAAATTTTTTTCCAGATCGCTGCACTACTAATGGGCATTTATACAGTCACCGGCAGCAGCTCCTTAAGTCCTTTACCCGGAATACCGCGGCAAAAGCGTTGTGCCAACACGTAATGACGCCTAACTGGAGACTAAACGCGGGACAAATAAACTGGTAAATCTGGTAGGGTTAGTGAAATTAACCGGAGGATAAGTTTTGAAAGTGACAGGGATAGTTACAGAATTAGTTATGACAAGATTGTTTGTTAGAACGAGGAAGGAGAAGAAACGGGGACATCAGACAAATTGTATGGAAGAATATGACGATTCCACATTTATATAAAAATTTCGTACTACTACTACTTTTCGAGCTCATACTTGAGAAACTGGAGCATATGAATGAAATGTTTTCTTAACATAAAACTTTTTGCTTGTAGTAGACCTAATAGGTATTTCATACTTTTACTTCCCGAATTGTATTCTGTCGTGTTATTTATGTAAATGAGGTACACAAAATGACCATTTGCCCCAAAACAGTTTCGCTTATTTGGCGTGTGTTACAACTGCTGCAATATTAGAAAGGCCTGTTTCATTGTATCTAGCAGACAGTGACAAAATATACGTAATCAAATCGAGAAACCACTCCAGTCTTGGGTACTGCTCGTATTAACAGCTTTTTCAATCTTCAAATAATTTCCGAGTATGCAGCTGGATCCAGTCGACATTCTGCCACGATATTTCGGCCCAGAGACGTCCGGCCATCATCAGGTGAGTACACAACTACTGAAGAGAAGACGAAATACGCCGGGACAATTTCAGAAGCTTTTTCAGTGTCAGACAACGACATTTTTATTTTTCATGTGGCAAAACGTTTGACGCACTTTGATGGAGTAATAGATTCTTTCGCAGAAAGGAAAGCATACCGTACAAAGCTGTAGCAAGATTAGAGAGAGAAAAATGCTGGGGCCTACGGATTGAAGAAATGTGTAGTGTCTTGATTGTCTCATGTGTTTAATGGTTTGGTTTTATGTTTCCTATATTTAATTTTAGATGACACAAAAGGGAAAGTTATTAGCTAATTGGCAATAAAATGTGCAAATTTTCTGAAGAATTCTTATTCTCCCGGTCACAAATAATCCCAACCAGTATTAATTGTGAGGTGTTTTTTTAACAGGTGTAGGATGTTACATCGGCTGACTGGGAGCAGGAGAGTCACCACAGGACATTTTAATTTCCACTGTCCTAAGTATAGGTTTGATGGCTTCCATTACAAAATATATACGTTTGAATGCCACAGAGCGAAATACAGTGACGTGCTATAGAAGAATGCTGTGTGAAGAGGCGTGGCACTGCATTTTGGCACCCTCAAACCAAACAACTTGTCTCACATTTCCTCGAATATATGTTTCATATATCAAACTCTTCATAAAGATATGCGCTATAAAATGAACATATTTTTGAAAAACCGATTTTTTAAAATTTTTGACGTCCTAGCTCAAACGCTCGAGGGGGAAGAGGGGCGCCAGTATCGAGTTTTTGTCCTGGTTAGGAAATATCGCAGGTCTGGGGCTGCCTTTATGGGACCAGTGAAACAACTGTCATTACAACTGATTCATTTTGGAAATTTATATGATGAGGTGACAGCAGAATTAGAGACTATAAGTACAAAATGCATTTCATTAATCTCGTATTTCTTTCATCGTCTTAAAGCGAGAGGCGTAAATGTTGTGAGAAACACACTAAAATCGTGTATTACTACGTGTGAAAAAGTTTTCAAAACTGTCTCATTTGGAGAGCACCGTTTGAAGGTCTGTCAATGTTTCGTCCTTTGTGATGAATGCCTTGCATAGAATACTCGATGTCTACTGTATGTTGCTCATCGATACTGAGAAATCCTTGTAGGTTAGTGACAGGGTTGTTGAGAACACGTACGTTTCACAATATCATCAGCGAATTCTGGTGAAGTTTTTTTGGTTTCCAAAATATGTTCCACTTAGTGCTCATTATACCAGAAGCACATTCTATTAATCGTTGTGACCCGGAAATGTGTTTGTTGAAATATTCATTCCATGGATCTAAAACACATTGACTGTAATATTTGATAAAGTGCCTTAAGAATGGATATGTCTAATCTCCAATGAATACAATCCAACTGATGTACTTAGTAGTAGGGAGTCTGACGGTATAGTCAGCTCCCCTTCTTGCATCAAGCGAACTACACTAGAAGAATAAAATCTACCACCTTCCTTTTCCTTCCCATGTCACCCACATTGATTATAACGAATTTCCCCTGAGAATCTGCAACTGCTTGTAGTATGATTGAAAGAAAATTTTTATAACTATAAACCATTGTCCCAGAATTTTCTGGACATTCTAGACGAATGTGTTTTCTGTCAACACCATCGACTACAGTTAGAAAGTTCTGTATGTTACGTAAATCATTTATAGTATTTAGAAAAAGGCACTCGCATGTGGTGTGGCTGTAGGCAATCCCACAACACTCTGGTTGTTGACTCCACAATACTATTGTAAATGTCAGAGCCACGTCTCGAAAACTACTACTGGTTTCAAGGAACCTGTAACAATTCTCGTTTTATCAGCTACCCATGGTCCTTAAAAATGATGTTATTTCACTAGAAAAATTTATAGTTGCCTGAATATCAGTTAGATACGGAAGTTACAACTATTAATCATATGGCAAAATGTTCTCGTCTTTGTGTACTATCATTTGCCAAAATCTTGTTTCGATATCTCAAACCGTTTATGAGGTACAAGGAATGTTCCTGTTATTTCATTCTGGCCTCTTCACTGGCGCCCGAGCTTGGGACGAAGCGCTTTACATACGATCCAATTTTCTCGAGACTGATGATAGATAACAATATCCTCCTAAGTTTAAAGAATGGTTCAGCATGTTAGTTACATTTCATATGCAGAAACATATGGTCTAACATGCACCAGACGCAAATTCTTAGCGACCCGTATTTTTCAGTGCAAAGTTTCGAAATTCCTCCAATAGGTTACTTAATTTTGAAATATCACAATAACTATGAGTATTAACGAAATGATAGGCAGTTCATCATGAAGTTGATGAGTAAAGCTATGAGATGCACGAAAATTATTATTATTATTATTTTTAATGAGTGGTTTCTTTAAAATCGTCTGAGAAAGATTGCAAATCGAACGGCTTGCGTATATGCCGTCTACACGGTGAAGCGAGCCTGCCGGCTGCCTCGTTGCTCCCCGTCCCCGCTATATCTGGGCGCGAAGCAGCCAAAGACAGCTCTGCCCGACGCGCAGCTACACTCTGCGCTGTTGGCGTCGCTCCACTATAATCCGGGACTTATTCTGAAGCGTTTTTTGGAGGATCCGGTTTACTTCTCTGCACTGGCACATTATACAATCCGTTTAAACGTCGCCAGCCTCCCTTTCATTCACGAGGCAGGGTTAAATTTCTTGCTACTCCAAAGTCCAGAAGAAAAAGCCCTGAAACAGTCCAAGCATTTTCACAAAGAATTCGAGATCCGACGACTGGACTGGAATGTGTACACCACTAGCTGTTCATACACAGCCTCCAACTGGTTCATAGCAACCTACGCCTGTAATCTTCTCAACAACAGCGACAACAACAACAACAACAACAACAACAAGAATACAGTTAAAAGTCAATAGGGACAGAATGACACAAAACACCACAGTCAAATTTCTACGGAAAGGAATACACTTTTCTGGCTTCATTGAAAACCTCACCAAGTCCGTCTCATTCAATAGAACAACAACAGTCCAAATGGCTTCAGGGCTCCACAACTTAGCTCGAGGATTCTACATACTGATGACACCCACAGTGTGAGTAGTATACGTATGGTTTGTTTTTCCCTTATCTTTCTTTTGTAACGGGCTAACAGCCGTAATAGAATATGCAAAATACTGGAAACATGTGCTGTGCTGCTACTACTGGTGAAACTGTCACTGGTGTAATGGAGCGCCGGCCACGATGGCCGAGCGGTTCTAGGCGCTTCATTCCGGAACCGCGGGACTGCCACGGTCGCAGGTTCGAATCTTGTCTCGGGCTTGGACGTGTGTGATGTGCTTAGGTTAGTTAGGTTTAAGTAGTTGTAAGTTCTAGGGGACTGATGACCTCAGATGTTAAGTCCCATAGTGCTCAGAGCCTTTTTTTTTTTTTTTTTTTTTCAACGGAGCGAATGATGCAAACGTATGAGCAGGGAAATGGAAGACCTACGTAAGCAAGTTGAACCATTACAAGCTGCGGTACAGCAGTCAGGGTCAGGAGAAGCTATAATCGTGTTCAATTTTTCTCCAGCACTTCCTGCTGATTTTGGAGTAATTGTTTTGTTCAGATGAACTCTGTATTTTCTCCTTCTGATTCACTTTCTTGGCTACTCTTCTGGCATTTGCTGTAACACAAAGCTTACGTGGAGATGGCAGTTTTTCAATATTAAGAGACTTCCCATGCTTCTGATTTCTTCGATTTGGCTGGGTATCTCCAAGAACATGTTTGTATTCTTCTAGAACTGACTTGCCACTGGCAAGTTGTTTTAACTGTGATCTTGTGATTACTCCTGGAGAGGCTACACTATTTTCATTGCTTACAGATTTACGTGATTTGTGACATTTCTTCAGCAATATCTTCTAGGTCCTTGTTAACAAATACTTTATAATACCGATTACTTACACAGCTCTCGATCCCTCAGCAGCAAATTTAATAACGCCTTTCTTCCAGAAAAACAACGGAGGATATCACTGTATTAATTAGAGATGTATTAGCTACCGTTGAGTTGTGCAGTTGGATGAATGAAACATGTCTGCGCACAGCCGGCTGGTGATCAATTTCGTTGGTGGGGCCCAGATAAAAAGAAATCAATTAATTTTATAACGGAACTATTCTCAAGTGTTTGTTATAGAACTTTCATTTGTCATACTGCTTTAATCATACTCGAAAAATAGTAAGTGTGGTAGTTATACAGATATAAATGTAATCCACGAACTACAGTAGCTAATGATAAAGAATACATAGAAGTGAGTTCACCATACATTTTGTGTGTGTGTGTGTGTGTGTGTGTGTGTGTGTGTGTGTGTGTGTGTGTGTGCGTGTGTGTGTGTGTGTGTGTGCGTGTGTGTGTGTGTCTGTTATTTTTGGCAGACGCCATCTCTTCAAGAACGTCGAGTAATACACAGTTCGTGTCTATTCGTATCAACGTCCCGTCAAACAGGGCAGGAAGCGTTGCTGTTACTTCATACTCGTATTTCATGTATTCTCCAAGGTCATCATCAAAAATGTTCAAATGTGTGTGAAATCTTATGGGACTTAACTGCTAAGGTCATCAGTCCCTAAGCTTACACACCACTTAACCTAAATTAGCCTAAGGACAAACACATACACCCATGCCCGGGGGAGGACTCGAACCTCCGCCGGGACCAGCCGCACAGTCCATGACTGCAGCGCCCTAGACCGCTCGGCTAATCCCGGGCGGCAAGGTCATCATCGTTGCATACAACGCACAGCAGTCGATGATTTGGATTTATTTCGACGACAGTGTCTGTAATCTTGGCCGTTTTAGGCACAGAGGCAAGAACCCTAATTTTTCATTTTTTCTCTTTAAGTGGACGTCATTGAGCCGCTGCGCTTAGTCGATTACATTGCACACAGACCGAGGGAACGGACTTCGTCACAGAAGACACTATCATCGACTCCCACATCGATAGAGACGGATACCAGAAGGTTGTTACAGCCTTCTAAAGGAGTGTGTGACCGAAGCCATTTCACTGTCTTCCCAAAATCTGCCTTCTACACTGTGCGCGACGCTCGCTGAGTAGTTTGTGGAGCGTTTATTATTGCTTTTAATCACGACATAAAACAAATATTCTGCCAAAGGTTATGGAATATTAACTCTTTCGGAGTCTATTTTTTCCAGAATAACATTTTAACACTGCACAATCGATTATTTTAGCATTTATATTTTCATTTTTTGGCTATAATAGACAGCAATACAAACAATTTGGCGGAGAAATGAAGCCAGTCGGTCACTTGGCCAGTTACTACGGTTACAACTTGAAAATTCCAGTGGATTTTTTGGGACTTTGGGGATTTTGGTCTGGACATCATCATGAGCATTTCTGCCAATTTTCAGGTTGTTTATAAAAGTTTCCGGGTTGAGACGATTTTTTGTCTAATTTGACTGGACTAACTGTATCTCATCGAGAGAAGGTTATTTGGAGGGTGAAGGCAGCAACCTGTATTAATGTTATTTCAAATAAACGTAGGTAAATCTAAGCGTATACTTTGAGCTGACCATCACTAAGGGGATAAAAGCCATCGGATAGCGATATGCACATATACAGATGGCGGTAGTATCGCTTACACAGTGTAAAGAGGGACAATACAATGGAGGATGTCTGACATGATTATGGCTGCACTACGGGAATTAACAGATTTTGAACGGTATTAGGACCAAGACGCATGGGACATTCCATTTCGGGACTCGATAGGGAATTCAATATTCCGAGATCCAAAGTGTCAAGAGCGCGCCGAGAATACCAAATTTCAGGCATTACTAATCACGACTGTCACACAATGGGTGGTGACCTTTACTTAACGACAGACAGCAATGGCGACTGCATAGAGTTGTCAGTGCTAAGAGAAGCAATACTGCGTGAAATAACAGTAGAAATCAATGTATGACGTACGACGAACATATCCATTTGGATAGTACAGTGAAATTCGGCGTTAATGAGCTACGGCAGCAGAAGACGGACGCGAATGTCTTTGTTAACAGCACGAGATCGCCTGCAGCGCCTCCCCTGGGCTCGTGACCGTATCGGTTGGACCCCATACAACTGGAAAACCGTGACTTTTTCAGATGAGTCCCAATTTCAGTTGATAAGAGCTGATGGTAGAGTTAGGGTGTGGCGCAGACCCAAAGAAGACATGAACCCGTGTTGTCAATATGGCACTGTGCAAGCTGGTGGTGGCTCATAATAGTGTGAGCTCTGTTTATACGGAATGGAATGGGTCCTCTTATCCAACTGAACTGATCATTGACCGAAACTAGTTATGGTCAGCTACTTGGAGACCATTTGCAGCTATTCATGGACTTCATGTTATGGATGACAATGCGCCATGTCACCAGGCCACAATTGTTTGCGACTGGTTTGAAGAACATTGTGGACAATTCGAGCGAATGATTTGGCCACCCAGATCGCCCAACATGAATCCCATCCAACATTTATGAGACATAATCGACAGGTCAGTTCATGCACAAAGTCCTGCGCTTGTAATACTTTGGCAGTTATGGCTGGCTACAGAGGCAGCATGGCTCACTATTTCTGCAGGGAATTTCAACGACTTTTTGAATCGATGCCAAGTCGAGTTGCTGCACTACGCTAGTCAGTAGGAAGTTCTACACGATATTACATCTACATCTACGCCAACATGGATACTCTGCAAATCACATTTAAATGCCTGGCAGAGGGTTCATCAAACCATCTTCACGATTCTCTATTATTCCAATCTCGTATAGCGCGCGGAAAGAACGAACGCCTACACTATGTGATCAAAAGTATCCGGACACCCCAAAAAAAAATACGTTTTTCATTGTGTCATACGTCTGTAAACGACATTTCCACACTCATAAATATCCCTAGGTCCACTCTTTCCGATGTGATAGTAAAGTGGAAACGTGAAGGGACACGTACAGCACAAAAGCGTACAGGCCGACCTTGCCTGTTGATTGACAGAGACCGTCGACAGTTGAAGAAGTGTAATAGGCAGGCGTCTATCCAGACCATCACACAGGAATTCCAAATTGCATCAGGATCCATTGCAAGTACTATGACAGTTAGGCGGGAGGTGAGTAATCTTGGATTTGATGGTCGAGAGGCTGCTCATAAGCCACACATCACGCCGGTAAATGCCGAACGACTCTTCACTTGGTGTAAGGAGCGTAAACATTGGACGACTGAACAGTGGAAAAACATTGTGTGGAGTGACGAATCACGGTACACATTGTGGCGATCCGACGGCAGGGTGTGGGTATGGCGTATTCCCGGTGAACGTCATCTGCCAGAGTGTGTAGTGCCAACAGTAAAATTCGGAGGCGGTGGTGTTATGGTGTGGTCGTGTTTTTCATGGAGGGGGCTTGCACCCCTTGTTGTTTTGCGTGGCACTATCACATAACAGGCCTACATTGATGTTTTAAGCACCTTCTTGCTTCCCACTGTTGAAGAGCAATTCGGGGATGGAGATTGCATCTTTCAACACAATCGAGCACATGTTCATAACGGACGGCCTGTGGCGGAGTGGTTATTCGACAATAACATCCCTGTAATGGACTGGCCTGCACAGAGTCTTGACCTGAATCCTACAGAACATCTGTGGGACGTTTTGGAACGCCGACTTCGTGCCGGGCCTCACCGACCGACATCGACACCTCTCCTCAGTGCAGCACACCGTGAAGAATGGGCTGCCATTGCCCAATTAAACGTCCAGCAACTGACTGAATGTATGCCTGCGAGAGTGGAAGCTGTTATAAAGGCTATGGGTGAGCCAACACCATATTGAATTCCAGCATTATCGATGAAGGGCGCCACGAACTTGTAAGTCATTTTCAGCCAGGTGCCCGGTTACTTTTGATCACTTAGTGTATATCTTTCCGTGTGAGCTCTGATTTCCTTTATTTTATCATGGTGATCGTTTCTCCCTATGTACGTCGGCATCAATAAAATATTGTCCGCCCCCGGTAGCTGAGTGGTCAGCGCGACAGACTGTCAATCCTAAGGGCCCGGATTCGACTCCCGGCTGGGTCGGAGATTTTATCCGCTCAGGGAGTGGGTGTTGTGTTGTCCTAATCATCATCATCATCATCATTATTTCATCCCCATCGACGCACAAGTTGCCGAAGTGGTGTCAAATCGAAAGAACGGTCTACCCGACGGGAGATCCTAGTCACACGACACTTACATTTAACAAAATGTTTTCGCATTCGGAGGAGAAATTTAGTGATTGGAATTTCGTGAGAAAATTCGACCTCAACGAAAACAGCCTTTGTATTAATGATGTCCATCCCAAATCCTGTATCATTGCAGTGACAATGTCTCCCCCATTTCGCGATAATACAAAACGTTGTGCCCTGCTATGAACTTTTTCGATGTACTCCGTCAATCCTATCTGGTAAGGATCCCACACCGCGCAGCAGTATTCTAAAAGAGGACGGACAAACGTAGTGTAGGCAGTCTCTTTGGTAGATCTGTTACATTTTCTAAATGTCCTGCCAATAAAACGCAGTCTTTGGTTAGTTTTCCACACAACATTTTCTATGTGTTTCTTCCAATTTAAGTTGTTCGAAATTGTAATTCTTAGGTATTTAGTTGAATTTACGGCGTTTAGATTTCCTGGTTTATCGTGTAACCGAAGTTTAACGGATTCCTTTCTGCACTCATGTGGATGACCTCATACAATTCGTTATTTGGGGTCAATTGCTAATTCTCGCACCAAACAGATATCTTTTCTAAATCGTTTTGCAATTTGTTTTCAGCCTCTGATAACTTTACTAGTCGATAAACGACAGCGTCATCTGTAAACAACCTAAGACGGCTGCTCAGATTGTCTCCCAAATCGTTTATATAGGTAAGGAAAGGCAAAGAGCCTATAACACTACCTTGGGGAACGCCAGAAATCATTTCTGTTTTACTCGATGACTTTTCGTCAGTTACTACACACTGTGACCTCTCTGACACGAAATCACAAATCCAGTCACATAACTGAAACGATATGCTATAAGCACGCAATTTCACTACAATCCGCTTGTGTGGTACAGTGTCAAAAGCCTTCCGGAAATACAGAAACACGGAATCCATTTGAAATCCCTTGTCAATAGCACTCAGCACTTCGTGCGAGTAAAGAGATAGTGGTTTTTTTACAAGAATGATGTTTTCTACATCAGTGTTGACTGTGTGTCAATAAACAGTTTTCTTTGAGGTAATTCATAATGTTCGAACACAATATATGTTCCGAAATCCTGCTGCATATCGACTTTATGATATGGGCTTTTAATTTGGTGGATTACTCCTACTACCTTTCTTGAATATTGGTGTGACCTGTGTGACTTTCCAGTCTTTGTGTACGGATCTAAAAAAATGGTTCAAATGGCTCTGAGCACTATGGGACTCAACTGCTGTGGTCATAAGTCCCCTAGAACTTAGAACTACTTAGACCTAACTAACCTAAGGACAGCGCACAACACCCAGCCATCACGAGGCAGAGAAAATCCCTGACCCCGCCGGGAATCGAACCCGGGAACCCGGGCGTGGGAAGCGAGAACGCTGCCGCACGACCACGAGATGCGGGCTGTACGGATCTTTCGTCGAGCGAACGGTTGTATATGATTGTTAAGTATGGAGTTATTGCTTCAGCATACTCTGAAAGGAACCTAACTGGTGCAGTCTGGACTAGAGACTTGTTTTTATTACGTGATTTAAGTTTCTTGACTACTCTGAGGATATCTACTTTTATGTTAGTCATGTTGGCAGCTGTTCTTGATTCGAATTCTGGAATATTTACTTCGTCTTCCGTGGTGAAGGAATTTCTGAATGCTGTGTTTAGTAACTCTGCTTTGGTAGCACTGTCTTCGATAGTATCTCCATTGCTGTCGCGCAGAAAAGGCACTGATTGTGTCTTGCCGCTAGCATACTTCACGTACGACTAGAATCTCTTTGGATTTCCTGCCAGATTTCGAGATGACCTTTCATATTAGAAGGTATCCCTAAACTTTTGTCAACTCAGTGTATATTGTTGCCTTAAAACTGCCACAAATGCATACTCAGTGTATATTGTTGCCTTAAAACTGCCACAAATGCATAGAGATGCATCAGTTTGTGCTAGCACAATATTTCATACTGAAGGCTCATAACCAATCATTTGTAATTATCTCGCAAACAGTTCGTTTGCGAACCTATGTTTGCTGGAATGTTTTTGCTTCTATTTTCGTATACTTTCACCCGTATCAGTTTTCGCTACTTATTTTGATACACCCTATACACCAATTTTGCACTTGGGAGCCTTAAACCGACCCAACTAATAACCACCAAAGGTGTGGCTCGTCGACTTGAGGAAATTGGCGTTATCACTTGTTGCTCCTGAAGCTGTTCGATCTCCATCTTAAAACATTCTTGAAGACCGGTTGAAACTGGTTCCGCTTTGCAAAAGCATGGACAAGCTGATCCATTCGCGGGTATCAGCGCAGCGTGGCTATCCACGCGTCCTAGCCCTGGCTAGAATAATTGCGCATTTTCTTCATACTGGGTATCGAAACTCAGGAATGATATCACGTGGGATCCGTACCAGGTCGGGTTGACAGAGGAGATAGAGAAGATCCAAAGAAGAGCGGCGCGTTTCGTCACTGGGTTATTTGGTAAGCGTGATAGCGTTACGGAGATGTTTAGCATACTCAAGTGGCAGACTGCAAGAAAGGCGCTCTGCACCGCGGTGTAGCTTGCTGTCCAGGTTTCGAGAGAGTGCGTTTCTGAATGAGGTATCGAATATATTGCTTCCCCCTACTTATACCTCCAGCGGAGATCACGAATGTAAAATTAGAGAGATTCGAGCGCGCACGGAGGCTTACCGGCAGTCGTTCTTCCCGCGAACCGTACGCGACTGGAACAGGAAAGGGAGGTAATGACAGTGGCACGTAAAGTGCCCTCCGCCACACACCGTTGGGTGGCTTGCAGAGTATAAATGTAGGTGTAGATGTCAGATACTAGGTTTGGGCACAGTATCTTTCGCGACGATAGTGAAGGTAGTCATCGAAAGCTTGGGATTTCATCAAAATTTGATGCGGCAAGTTTACCGAGAACTTTGTTCCAGATACTAGACTTACTGAATCCTACATATGGAGGCCAAAAGCACGCTAACCACAATATGTTTAATGCGGAAGGCGAACCTGCTACTAGCAATGTTAATATTCGGTTTTTCTTGCACGTATTCTGTTGTCACTGTAATTTGAGCCTGGAAGTTGCTGCAGTCAAGAACACTCCGTTGTGATGGTTGTAGATTTGGCGAAATAATAGTTGTGTATGTTTTCCCATTGATATGAGACACTGAACCGACTATATCTAATTGGAATGTGACACGTTTTTGGGGCTTCCGTTTACTGATTGTGTATTGACAATGTACTGTTTACATGCTGCCGACTGTGCAGTCTAGTAGGACGAGTGTTCCGTAGCTGGTTGTTGGAAACACATGTTACGTGACCTTGCTTACTACAGCAATGACACATCACGTTCTGGTTGGGCTAGCGTATATGAGATATTAAGTATTATAAATAGGTTGGATACTGGCGCTGGTGATGCTCTAACAGTAGTTCCTACAGATTGTGACGATGATCTTGATATACTGCTAACAGCTATCCAGTATCAGAGCTGGAGATGGGTGGGGTGCACTTACATTAGTGTCACGTTGGGCGAAAATGTTTAGAGATTTCACGACAAATGGCTTTGCGTATCCTAACCAGTACGTATTCTGGCTTCCCTCAAACTGAGACTGGACTGACATATCTGCCTGTGTGGTGGGGTAGGATGCGAGTTCGGTTCATGGAGACTATTTTTCATGCTACGCCAATGAACTCTCCTTCTATGCGGTTTCTGCTATCATGTACTGTGCATGGACTGTGAAGGCGTTGTCAACAATGATGACGATGCAGTCATCAGAATGATACCTTTGTTAGGAGTTTAACTGGGGTACCTTTACTTCCTCACTAGTATGTTGTTGAGCGATTGCAGATATTTAAGTTGTGTTATTAGCTGCACAGACTACTTCCAATGTGTGGTTGGGCAACTTTAAATTCTGAACATAAAAAAATGGTTCAAATGGCTCTGAGCACTATGGGACTCAACTGCTGTGGTCATCAGTCCCCTAGAACTTAGAATTACTTAAACCTAACTAACCTAAGGACATCACACACATCCATGCCCGAGGCAGGATTCGAACCTGCGACCGTAGCAGTCGCACGGTTCCGGACTGCGCGCCTAGAACCGCGAGACCACCGCGGCCGGCTTCTGAACATACACCTCATCACTGATGACCAGGGAAACTGCTACATCTCGAATAATGAAATTTGCATAAGATCTGTTACACATTTCGTTTTTACAGACTGTATGGCACAGTTCTGTTTGTGTTACGTGAATGGTTACTTAAATGATGTATAATTTGTTGTTTCTTACAACTGTCACAGACATTGCTTTGGGATGTCTAGTAATTACTAACCATCAGATGGAAAAGTAGAAGTCGTCCTTTGTCACACATTGGTCTCCTGAAGACCTACCACGTCTGCTCATAACGTATCTACTATTCTGTATGGCTCTGCATTCACTCGTGTGTTTCTCATAGAACTAAGCTGCAGAATCTTCCTACGCTGTGGGTATCTGGAGCCCACAACACAGTTCAATGAGTGTAATGTGCATTCTATAAGCACTTTCTCCCACGAAGTTCGACAAAATCCTTGCACAGCTTGTGGGGCTGAAGACCCCTTACACGGCACTAGGATACACAATTCTTTTCAGGTCGTGGGGTACATTCTTGGTCTTAAGGATCTTCCTATCTAACTGGGATCTGTAGCAAGAAGTTGCACAAGGATATTAGAGAGCTCTAAGATTAATACTATTTTTACAGTTGCGCCACTTATCTTAAGAGTTCTGAGTCTCGTCATTGATGAGAGAAGGGAAGCTGGTCCCTCATAATCTTAAGAATGCTGCATTATGCTGAATAAATTTCTGCATGCTTCTAAGCCAGTAGTTTACTGCCTCAGGAAGTTTGTTGTTTGCTAATTAAATATTCCGGTATCCAGTAACCCTACACCACCATCTCCATAAATGACCATTTCTCTCATGAAATGAAGCCCCAGACTACAACGATCAGGGACTGTCCATATACAGTATGCTCACAATGAGAGAAGAGCGGTGGCTGCCTAGTTATGAATTGTCAGAAGCAGGTAGGAATCAGTCGACTTCGGTGCGTTCATGTTTTGCGTCCAGCTGTTGCCAACATCAGCAATCTAATACAGAACATAGCGTATGTAACCATTATGACGTGATTGCTGTGCTGTATTTAGTTCCGTAGTGAAGTAATACACCTCTCGATAAGTGATGAAGCGATTCCTAGCCCATCATGGGCAACGCCAGATACTCCTTCACTCCTCAGAGAAGAGCTACGGGGTAGCCCATTATGGGGTGGAGCAAGGAAAATAATAAAGTCGCTGAGCGTTGCGAGCAGGAGAGCAAAAATAAAGAGTTGGTCCACCCTCTCTGTCACCCAACAAGACGAACCATGACATACACAAGGGTAAGCTTCAGCTCTGTGAAAACAATTCGCAGATTTTGCAAAGATAATCCTGGGAAACCATAAGAAACTCCTGGTAAAAGGAGTTAAATTTCAGTTCAAATTCTTCTGTTTGAGAGTACTTTGAGACTGCTTTCCGTTTTGAATTAATTTAAAGTGGTCATTTTGCTGAGTGTGTAAAAGAATTTGTCATGCAGTAGGTGGCTGATCACGTAGTAACAAAGTCGATTATTCAGAAACCCCCATCCGTTTTTTATTGGACTTTTATTGCGAGTCCAATAAAAAAGGATTTTCATACCGCTGAAAGGGTTTCCTATTTTCCGAGAAGTATATTCACACCTGTGGTTGCCCTGACTATACAGGGTGAGTCACCTAACATTACCGCTGGATGTATTTCGTAAACCACATCAAATACTGACGAATCGATTCCACAGACCGAACGTGAGGAGAGGGGCTAGTGTAATTGTTTAATACACACCATAAAAAATGCACGGAAGTATGATTTAAACAAACCTACGTTTTTTGTAAATGGAACGACGTTAGTTTTGTTAGCACATCTGAACATATAAACAAATACGTAATCAGTGCCGTTTGTTGCATTGCAAAATGTTAATTACATCCGGAGATATTGTAACCTAAAGTTGACGCTTGAGTACCACTCCTCCGCTGTTCGATCGTGTGTATCGGAGAGCACCGAATAACGGTGATGGGCCTTAGGTACAGAAGAGACTGGAACAGCACATTACGTCCACATGCTAACACCTTTTTATTGGTCTTTTTCACTGACGCACATGTACATTACCATGAGGGGTGAGGTACACGTACACACGTGGTTTCCGTTTTCAATTACGGAGTGGAATAGAGTGTGTCCCGACATGTCAGGCCAATAGATGTTCAATGTGGTGGCCATCATTTGCTGCACACAATTGCAATCTCTGACGTAATGAATCTCGTACACGCCGCAGTACATCTGGTGTAATGTCGCCGCAGGCTGCCACAATACGTTGTTTCATATCCTCTGGAGTTGTAGGCACATCACGGTGCACATTCTCCTTTAACTTACCCCACAGAAAGAAGTCCAGAGGTGTAAGATCAGGAGAATGGGCTGGCCCATTTATGCGTCCTCCACGTCCTATGAAACGCTCGTCGAACATCCTGTCAAGGGTCAGTCTAGTGATAATTGCGGAATGTGCATCATGCTGATACCACATACGTCGACGCGTTTCCAGTGGGACATTTTCGAGCAACGTTGGCAGATCATTCTGTAGAAACGCGATGTATGTTGCAGCTGTTTGGGCCCTGCAATGAAGTGAGGACCAATGAGGTGGTCGCCAATGATTCCGCACCATACATTTACAGTCCACGGTGGCTGTCGCTCTACCTGTCTGAGCCAGCGAGGATTGTCCACGGACCAGTAATGCATGTTCCGTAGATTCACTGCCCCGTGGTTTGTGAAACCCGCTTCATCGGTAAACAGGTAGAACTGCAACGCATTCTTTGTTAATGCCCATTGACAGAATTGCACTCGATGATTAAAGTCATCACCATGTAATTGCTGATGTAGCGACACATGAAACGGGTGAAAGCGGTGACGATGCAGTATGCGCATGACACTACTTTGACTCAGTCCACCGGCTCTCGCAATGTCCCGTGTACTCACGTGTGGGTTCATGGCAACAGCAGCTAACACACCAACTGCACCCGCTTCTCCTGTGACGGGCCTGTTACGGACCCGTTTGCGTGCTACGACCATACCTGTTGCATACAGTTGGCGGTAGATGTTTTGCAATGTGCGGCACGTTGGATGCTCTCTGTCCGGGTACCGTTCTGCATACACCCTGCAGGCTTCAGCTGCATTTCGTCGACACTCGCCATAGATGAGTATCATCTCCGCCTTTTCAGAGTTCGAATACACCATGGTCACAGTTCCTACAACACTACACTATCACAGACGTCTGGTAACACGGCGTACTACAGTTGGTCTGCGTGCGGAGACGAATGCAAAATAACAATAGCAGCAAGCTCTACATAAAGGCAACGGCCTTGCCACAGTGGATACACCGGTTCCCGTGAGATCACCGAAGTTAAGCGCTGTCGGGCGTGGCCGGCGCTTGGATGGGTCACCATCCCGCCGCCACGTGCTGTTGCCATTTTTCGGGGTGCACTCAGCCTCGTGATGCCAATTGAGGAGCTACTCGACCGAATAGTAGCGGCTCCGGTCAAAGAAAACCGTCATAACGACCGGGAGAGCGGTGTGCTGACCCCATGCCCCTCCTATCCGCATCCTCACCTGAGGATGATACGGCGGTCGGATGGTCCCGATGGGTCGCTTGCGGCCTGTAGACGGAGTTAGTTTTTTAGTTTTTAGTAGCAAGCTCTACATGCGGACACTGCGACAGCTAGACCAAACCACAACAGTGCACTACAGCTACACTCGTAAACACGGTCGTCATCGTAAACATGTCCCTTCAGATGCTGCTCGCCGACCGTGGCCCGTGTTTGTTACAAAACGCACCTGAACGTAGGAGGTTTCAAGCGTCAACTTTAGGTTACAATATCTCCGGATGTAATTAACATTTTACAATGCAACAAACGGCACTGATTACGTATTTGTTTATATGTTCAGATGTGCTAACAAAACTAACGTGGTTCCATTTAAAAAACGTAGGTTTGTGTTAAAAAACATACTTCCGTGCATTTTTGTATGGTTTGTATTAAACAATTACACTAGCCCCTCTCCTCACGTTCGGTCTGTGGAATCGGTTCGTCAGTATTTGATGTGGTTTACGAAATATATCCAGCGGTAACGTAAGGTGTATATCCTCCTTTGGCATGGATAACAATGGCGACCAGTCATGGAATGGAAGCAATGAGGCCTTGGTAGGTCACTGGAAGGAGTTTGCACCGCATTGTACATACAAGTCACGTAATTCCCAAAAATTCCAGGGAGGGAAACATGATCGCCATGAAGGGGTGTACGCAGTCTGCAACCAGCGTACGATACTCCTTGGCCGCCATGGACCCATGGATACCCACGTAAGTGTTCTCCACAGCACAATGGAGCCACCGCCATCTTGTCTCCGTCCCACAAGGATGGTGTGTGAAGGAGCTGTTCCTCTGGAAGGCGAGGTATTTGTGCCCTCCCATCGGCAGGATGAAGAAGGTATCGCGATTCGGCAGACCATGCAACGCTTTGGCACTGCGCCAACTTCCAGTGCTGACAGTCACATGCCAATTGCAGTCATAGTTACCAAACATGTGGTGTTAACATTGGCACATTCATGCGTCGCCAGTGTTTGGTGCCACAATTCGCCGCCTGTCCTGTTTTACCAGTCTGCCACACCTACGACGTCCGACATCTGTAACAGGTCAAATGAATTATGGAAAATTTGAAAGGTGGTTTGCAAATATGGTTCTCTCAAATTTTCCCCCAAAGTCATTCGTTGTGATGCTCCACACTTGGGCTGTTGAATAATATTGATATTCTTTCCAAAAGATATGGATATGTATCGGCGACAATTTTTTATCAGATATATCGATATATCTGTATTAAAACGGATATCGAGTGCCGATATTTTTATTTTATAATATAATTTTTCACAATTTTCGGAAAATATTTTAAGTCGTTCTTTTGAAATTGTAAGAGGACATAATGTTACTTTCACTGTGTGAAGGATTCTTACTACTTTTTGAGCTTCTATCATGTCCAAACTTTCTCTCTGACTGTACGAAGCAATTATATGTGGCACAAAAGAAAAACTCTGACTGCACTGCGGGGGAGGGGGGAGTGGCTGTGTGAATGGAATAACAAGATTTCCGAAGTAAAGAAACAGCACACCACTGGCGTTAAAGAACAATTTTTAACGCACCCCGTCGACATTATTCAAAAACACTTGCTGAAAATTATGAATAAAAATGTAAATGACAAGACTGGTCGTTGCAGTGGGCGGAGACGTGCGAGGGGAAAATGCTGACGTAATCGGCGCTTGGCGCTACCAACAGAAACTGCAACGTTTAGCTTTACACTTGACACCACAAATGCTACGTCGCTGCCGTTTGTAGAAATGAGGAAATATGCACGTCAACATGAAGCGTTCCTGAAAAATTCGATATGTGACGAAACAGGACGATGGACCCATCAGACACCTTTTATTGTGCCACTAACATTGCAGCTACCATTGTTAGCAAACTGGTTATCGCCAAGTTTGAACGTGCATCGATTTCCTTTCGAATCTTGCTCTAAGGGGGATAGATAGCCCCATAGCTTGATGATTTACAGAATATCTAATAATATATCAATACTTACATATACAGCTCTAAAACCAGCAGTATATTTACGATGTGCAGCCATTATTTGAATAGGCAGGTACGTAGATAGATTTTCCACCGACATATCGATAATTTCTTACGATACATCGAGAGCCGATAATGTTATTTTTTTCTAAATATCGATACATCGGATTCCCGGTATTTTTAAAAAAACAGTCCTACTACACCCTACACAGTCCTTACTCAATTTCATAACAGACACAAGGACAACACACACACGTGTATGATGCCAAAGGGAGGATGTTTTGAATGGCTGCAAAAGAGACGTGTTACCTGTAATGAGAACCTGAGGAAGCAGGATCTGTTCGCTTTAATTCAAGAACATTGACCTGCTAAAAAACAAGTATGTGATCGACAAAATGGCAGAAGAGAATGCCACACGGTTGTCCGCTTGCCATCATATGCATGTTCTTTGAGTGCAATAGACCTGGCATGAGCAGAAGTAAAACAGTTGTTTAAGATTGCAAGTGAATCCCTTCTCAGTAACTGTTGATGACAGTACCCTGTAGGAAGGTCCAGCAACTGGAAGAAGATTACAGAGGCGTGGCAGTGTTACCAAACTCACTATAGGCGGAACCATTATTAATACTTGTACTGCTGACTCTGACAGAAACAACATTAATGCATCATGTACAGATGAGGAACGTAATGAGATTGATTCAGTGTGATTTATGTGTATGTACAATTCAGTGTTACATATATGAATAGATGTTCAAAATTTTACTCTCTCTCTTTTTATTGCAGTTTTACTACTGCTTCTTTTTAATTCTGAATTGTTTAGGTGAACTAACATGGAGTAGGTAGCCACAATCACCATCATTAAATATGAAGCTATGAATTTTGAGTTCATTAAGCCTCTGAACTTTAGCTACACCCCGTCTCAGTTTTTCCTTGCATAGATGTGCAATATGTAGCAACTGACAGCTGTTATGACAGTGGCTGATAGATAGTATTATCAGTGGTACTTGGATCATAGACTGTATGTGAGCACAAGTGTGTTGTCAGCCCTGCTTGAAGTTAGCATAGCTTGTTCCACCCACACTGCCCCTCTACCATTGACATATGCAGGGAGTCGCTGGGCGGAGCTTGCTTATTCTGCTCCCCGCACCTGTCTCAGAATTCACTCTTCTTTTAGTGAGCAAACTGTATTTGTATGGTCCAGACTTGTCAGTAACTGCTGACTTTCATGCAAAATCATTTCTAGGGTGTAGTCATGGGGATGACTTGCAAGTTTTCATACTCACATATAGCCACACTGCAGTTGGTTTTCAAAACATCACAAAAAATAATCACTAGGTTATGCTGTCTGTGTAACAGAATTAAAAGAACTTGGCCACAAATGTCATTTCTTTATATAAATAATTAATTGATACTGTCTGTCATGCCCTAGAAGTGAGATTTTGCAGTGTGTACTGCAGTGTTAATGACAGCCTATGTATGAGATGGAAATTCCTTGGTCTGGCTTCTGCTAGTCACACACACACACACACACACACCACCACCACCACCACCACCACCACCACTACCGAGGTATAGCACAGAAAAAAGATAAAAAAGGTTTGTCATTGCAAACATATTTAACGGTCAATTGCAACAGTACAAAATAGTACATTACAAACTATGTGCATTAAATGGCATCAGGTGACTCCCCAAGAATCCACAGTGATGTGATGTGATGCTAGATGGCAGTCCTCTCCAGGACAATGAACCACACTATGAGTTGAGCAGCCATTCACAGCATGGATGTTACCTGACTTGAATAGCGTTCTTACATGAAGATTGATATTCACCATGGAAGTAATGCACAAGAATGCCATGAGGAGCTTGTGGAAGAGGTAGGAAATGCCGCCCTACCGTACTGAACAGTTGCTTGGTGGGTAGATGCATTCAATCATGGCAGAGTTGCAACAGCCAACATGCGTCGATCCGGGCAGGCATACAGACTGTTCTCATACCACCCCATGCTTGGAGAATGACAGCACATGGACTCTGCAGGAATTACTGTGCCATACTGGAATTGAGAAAACAATAATCTACAGGATTTTATGCGACAAGCTACACATGTGTAAAGTTGCTGCAAAGCGGATGCCTCATGTGTTAAGAGAAGTGGACACATTACAAAACCTCTTGTATGCACCTAGCATATTACAAGGATGTGGGAGACAACATGCTTGCATGAATCAAAACCATTGATGTACTTTGGGCTTGGGCCTATGAGCCAGAACTGAACCACCAGTCCGTGGAATGGTGGCATTCAGGTTCACCACACAGGCAGAAATGTCATCACAATCCCTTTCCTGTCAAGTTCATGGTCATCATAGCCTATGATATTACAACAGTGATTTTATACCATTTTGTCCTACATGGACAAACTGTTAATACATTGTACTACTGTTGCACTTTCCTATAACGACACCTATGACAGGCTATTTGGCAGAACATCTAATTTGTGAGGACAATGCGAGAGCCCATATGGCAGCGTGTGTACAGAATCTGTTCACCCGACGTGGATGGAAAGCACTGGAGCATCCACCATATTCGCCAGACTTGTCACCACGTGACCTCATAGCAAAACTGAAAGAGCCATTGTGTGGATCACACTTTCAAACACATGAAGACATTGCACAGCCTTGATGCGTGAGATCTGACAATTCACTCGTGGTGAGGCCATGAGTATTAGGCATCTTCCACAGTGATGGAGACTATTTTGAGGGACTCTTATGGGACGTAACTGCTGAGGTCATCAGTCCCCTAGAACTACTTAAACCAAACTAACCTAAGGACATCACACACATCCATGCCCGAGGCAGGATTCGAACCTGCGACCATAGCGGTCGCGCGGTTCCAGACTGTAGCACCTAGAACCGCTCGGCCACCCCGGCCGTCTTGCGTATTTCAGAATTTTTTAATTCATTAGCATTCATGAGACAAAAAATAGTTGTGATGACTTTTTCAATGATCCTCATATTGTGTGTCCTCAGAAGGCAGATGCATATGTAAAGGGGTTACTATAAGCGGCGTTTGAAAAGTCCAAGAGATGGCACCACCGGCCTGTATTGAGGTCATGTTTAGTTAGTAGTATCTTTGGAAAGAACGCACAACACATTTCAGTCATATTGGTATATTTCTTTGTGTTTGGCATTCGTGTGAATCAAGGAAGTTGCGTGATTCTCAAAAAATGGACAAAAAAGAATTTCGAGTGGTGATTAAACATTACTTTATGAAAGGCCTCAGGAGACTAAAGAGAAGCTTGATAAACAGTACGGTGACTCTGCACCTTCGATTAGAACAGTTTATAAGTGGTTTCAAAACTTTCAGAATGGCCATAGGGGCACAAGTGATGCTGAATGTTCTGGACGCCCTGTGGAGGTTACGACTCCAGAAATCATTGATAAAATCCACAATATGGTGATGGATGACAGAAGAGTTAAGGTGTGCGAGATTGCTAGTACTGTGGGCATCTTGAATGAAAGGGTACATAATATATTGCATAAACATTTGGACATGAGAAAGCTATCCACAAGATGGGTTCAGCGATTGCTCACGCTTGACCAAAAACGGAATCGTGTGAAGTGTTGCAAGGATGGTTTGCAGCTGTTCAGGAAGAATCCGCAGCGCATTAAGCGTCGCTTCGTCACTGTGGATGAAACATGGATACATTACTACACTCCTGAGACCAAACAACAATCTGAGCAATGGGTTACCAAGGGAGAATCTGCACCCCAAAAGGTGAAGCCCATTCCTTTGGCCGGAAAGGTTATGGTGACTGTCTTTTGGGATTCACAAGGGATAATCCACATCAACTATCTGGGAAAGGGTAAAACTATTACAGGTGCATATTATTCATCGTTACTGGACCATTTGAAAAACGAGCTGCAAGAAAAACTCAGGTGATTGGACTGCAAAAAAGTCCTTTTCCATCATGACAATGCACCAGCACACACCTCAGCAGTTGTGGTCGCAAAATTAATGGAAATAGGATTCCATCTAGTTTCACATCCACCCTATTCTCCAGACTTGGCTCCCTCGGACTACTATTTGTTCCCAAATTTGAAGAAATGGCTGGCGGGACAATAATTTTAGTCAAACGAGGAGGTGATTGCGGCAACTAATAGCTATTTTGCAGACTTGGACAATTCCTATTATTCGGTAGGGATCAACAAATTAGAACAGTGTTGGACGAAGTGTATAAGTCTATAAGGAGATTATGTTGAAAAATAAAAAAGGTTTACCCCAAACACGTAAGTAGTTTTTATTTTTGCATGGACTTTTCGAACGCCCCTCGTATGTGCCTATTGTTCAGCATGACAATCCTCCCTTGTGGTCAACTGGAATCTCCACGAGTATGCCTGCCCTCATTTTCCCATGCAGTCCAACTTCAGGCCACTGTCACATGAGAATGCCCCACAAATCTGGATACTGCACAATTTGACCAGTCAAATGGAGACCCACAATGAGCTTCTTTCAAACTCTGGCAGGTGCTGATAATGTCTCACACTAGTATGCAGCACCTCCATATCATTCACAGTGGTCATTCAAATATCTAATACTGTTAGCACCCCTTCCGTACCCCACCAAGCCTGGTAACAACACTAGGTACAAACAACAGTGATACACTCTGGTGAGCATTTTTCACAGAGAATTGCAACTCTAAATCATTTACATACCTGCCGATTTGTGTGTGTGTGTTTTAGTCAAGTAGATTACACACTAAGAAATTTAACAATGTTGGCCACCAGCAGTTCTTTTAGTCTCCTCTTAAACTGAACTTTATCAGTAGTCAACTTTTTATGGCTGCTGGCATGTTATTGAAAATGTGTGTTCTTGGCTAAAGGACACCACTCTGGAGCAAAGTGACTTTATATCCTCATGAAAATTATTCTTATTTGTAGTACTGATGCTGTGAACTGTGCTGTTGGTCTGAACATGAGATACTATTTATAACAACTTTTGTTGAGCAATAAACATACTGAGAATGGTAGTTCTACCTCCTGTTCTTTGAACGGGCCTGTATGAGACATTCTTGCATTCACACCACAAATAACACAACTAATGTGTGTTACCCACGTTTAGAATCTGAAAGCTTAATCTTGGCTTGATGAGTTACCCAAAAAATCTGAAGAAAAGTATTTGGACACCCTTATGTAATGTGAAATTAATTGCTAGATGTCACGAGAGGTGGACCTGCTAGTGTAAAAGGGGTCAGGGAGTACTGTGTTGTCATTGAGAGAAACTTTAACAGCAAACTGGGTTGCTCAGGAGAGCTGAGTGACTTTGAACATGGACTAGTCATTGTATGTCACCTGAGTAACAGATTGGAGAAATTTCAATCCTTCTAAAGGTGACCAAGTCGACTGTGTGTGATGTGATTGTGAAGTGTAAATGTGAAGCAACCAAAGCTAAATCAAGAGCAGGCAGACCTCATGTACTGACTGTCAGAACCCGTGTAGCAGTGCGGAGAGTGATTTTTCAGAAAAAATGCATGAAATCAACAGAAGGGATCGTGAGTTCCAAAGTACTCGCAACATTATAGCTACTGTGTGTAGGGAGTTAAAAATAATGGGGTACAACGCTCGAGCAGCTCCTCAAAAGCCGGACATTTCTTCAGTCAACCTAAAAAACACTATGTTCTGTAAAGAGCAATGTTGCTGGTCAGTGGATGACTGAAAACAAGTAATTAGGAGAAATTAATCATACTATACCCTTTGGAAGTGTGATGGAAATGTTTGGGTTTGGTGAATGCCTGGAGAAGGTGGTGGTATGGTATTGCGCCTATGAAAATGCTAAATGCAAAAGGATATGAACACATTTTACAGCAATGTGTACTGAATACAGCAGAGCAGAAGTTTGTGAATGAAGGTTGATTGTATCGACAAAGTGAAATGGCATAAAGACACATCTATGAGGCAATGATTTGTAAACTATAACATTCCTGAAATTGACTGACCTGCAAAAGTCCCCATCTGTATCCAATGGAACACATTTGAGATGAGTTACAAACTCAACTTTGCTCCAGATACCAGCATCCAACAAACACTCAGACACCTCATTGTAAGGACCCTCAGAAGAGTTCAAGCTACCATAAAGGCAAAGGGCAGATGCATCCCATATTAATGTCGACCAATATGGTGTCCAGATACTTTGATCAGATAGTGTATGCTATCTTTTTGTTTTCATATCACCTTTGCCTGACAGCATCTACATGGCCAAAGCAGATTTGTTTCAGCATTTCAACAGTTTGTGGTACACTCTTCCCAACTGAATTTCTCATCAAGTTGCAATACCAAGAAGTTAATACTGCTAACCTTGTCGCCTGCTTGCCATAATACTTTTAGACGAATGCTGGGAGAAAGCCTCTACAAGTTCTGAATTGTGTACAGTGTGTGTTTTAAAAGTTTAATGACGAATAATTGGCTAAGAACCATGTATTAACATCCTGGAAAATTTCGTTAACAGATCTTTCTAAAACTATACTAGATTTACTATTTATAACAATGTTTTCATCATCTGCCAACAAAACAAACTTAGCATCTGGTAATGTTATTGATGCAAGTTTAGTAATATACACAAGAAAAAGCAAGGACCCTAAGACTGAACCTTGGGTGACACAACATGTATTTAGTTTTCAATGGATGACGGCCAATAACTTAATACAAGACTCTTTCCTGTTAACACCCTTTGTTTCCTACCACAGAAATACCATGTCAATAATTTTTTGGCATTTTCTGTTACATCATAGTATTCTAATTCACTTGAAAGAATGTTGTGATCTACACGGTCACATTCCTTTCACAGACCACAGAATATACCAGTAGCCTGTAATTTATTGTCTAATGAGTTAAGTATATTCTTCCTGAAAATGTAAATGGCATACTCAATGTTGGAAACCTTTAGCAATCTGAAACGTGTGTCTGACAATTGTTATCTGTAATTATATGATTAAGATACCACATGTATATTACCTTTTTCTAACATTTTTGAACTGGCTGGCAAAAGTGAAATTAGATGGGAATTTGATGGTATTTATCTCCTTTCTCATACAGAGGCTTAACTTCAACCAATAGGAAATCATCCAATTATGAATGACTGGTTACACAAATAATGTATCATGTTACTAAAATTAAAAAGAAGCAGTTTAACTTTGTTGATATTTTATCATAACCACTACAAATTTTTTAATTTAAAGATTTTGTGGTAGACATTTTTTATGGTGTACTGAGGGTCTTATTCATGTAACTGAAGTTGTCTGGAATGGCTGATCTTACAAATTGCATGGCAGCATCTAATTTTAAAATTATCTCCTGCTCCTCGTTCAACATCGCCTCCTTCACTATATCCCATATTGTCTTTATTTTGTTACCTGGTGCAAAAGCTTTTCTTGTAATGTATTTGCTTCAATGCCTGTACTACTTTCTTCAATATTTTGCAGTATGTCATGTAATGAGCTATAGCATCAACACTGAAGCTCTTTCTGACTAAGAGGTATGTTGTTCTACAATATGCCTTTATTCTTTGCGTAATCTTTGGCATTTTTTTTTTTTTTTTTTACATTAGCATTTAGAGGCAAAAGTTTTCAAATAAATATGTAGTATTTTTCACTCATGTCATCAGCACTGTATACACCTGCATCAAAAAATGGTCACCTGGTCCGATTGCTCATGCTATCTGTTGGTAACATAAAAGTAAGAAGTAAGGTGAAACCCAATGCTTTCCACCCATATCAATAGGCTGAATAACAGTTCATCTAGATACATGAAGATTCTTGTGTGCCCATCAAGTGAGATGTTGACTGAGTGGAGATGGATCAGGATGGCTCCCCAATACTCTGCGTTTCTAGTAGTCCATGGCATAATGTGTAGCTTCCATCATCCTGAGAAAGAGGTGTTACACATTATTATAGTGGTGTGCATGTCCACAGGTGGCAACTCGATGTGTTCCGCGTAGAGAGAGTAAGAGAATACTTTGTGGTGCCACTGGTGTGCTCCGTCTCTGCCCCGTGCCTCATGCTACAGCCACTGACTACCCTGGTAACTGGGAAAAGTGGGGTGGTCGCTACACCTGGCCACTGTTTCTGCTTCTGACGATCCTAACAGAAGTTATATGCAAACAGAACTATCACTTCTTAAGGTAATACTTGTCTACGATTTATGACCCCCACAATGAATGCTACAGTGGCTAAGTCAACTTGCTATACATAAACCAATGTGATAAACAATGCTAAATGTTCTATGAGCGCCCCTAATGAGTACTATGTGCAAAAACAGCAGAATGACACTACTGGCTGTTGTGTCATGTGGTACACTGCTCCTTGTCATTGCCCATCACCCCTCCACTTGTCTTACATTCACATCACTATAGTTAGATGTGTAATTCAGTTGGTAATTAGTGTATTATACTATAATACAGTTTCTTAAGTGAAAAGAAAAATTACACAAATCATTATTTCATCTTTAATGTAAACAATACATAAAATTTCTGTTAAATATAAACATACACCAATAATTCAAACAATCATAATTCTCTCATACAATAACAAGAACATTTCTTCTCCCACAATACTTTACAAAATACATATACGACAGTCGTAATCCTCAGCTAATTTATATTAGCTGTTAACTACTTCCTGACAAAACGCTCCGAGACCCATACTTAACACTATCTTGTTCCAGTGGTACACTGTCCTTCTGAAAGAATATCCTTGCACTGCTCAGGGTATAGTACAGCAGATCAAATTCCTGAAATTAAAAGATGTATGTTAGTCACCTGATGTCAGCAATAAAAAACAATTACTTTGAAGATCACTAATTCTCTAACAAGTCAAACAGAATGCTGGGGTCAGAACATGAATGAAACAAACTTTTTTAAAATGTTGACTTATTGTCAAAATGAAGTATGCAACCTATTAAAATTTATTACAGCCAAGATCACTTAAAAGTTACAGTGTTCACTTGACTGGTTTCAGCATTTCGCTGCCAGCCTGTGTTGTGATTCATTCACTAATCGCTTCATCAAAATAAGTAAAAATTCCAGTTAAGTGGACTCGAGTCTTTTAAATATGTGAGGATATGACGTATTCATTGACATAGCTCATAAGATTTCATGATGTTCAGAATGCTTAACTGGAATTGTCATACAGGATGTGGCATTTAAAATTGTTTTTGTAAATATCTGAAAAATTACAGAATGTCATAAAAGTTGTTCATCTCGAAGAGGGACATCCAACGACACCAAACTTGGCTGCGTTGTGTCCTATCCCCAGAAGGCGGGAGGGTGTCACCTTTGAAATTGTAAATAGGACCCCCCCCCCTCTCTCTCTCTTTCTTGGGCATATTAAACTTTTATAAAACTAAAACTCTGCTCAATTTTTGCCCCACTGTGGAGGGGTACCCATCAGCCACAAGAATGATTTTACAAGTGGTGACACTCCCCCTCCCCCCCCCCCCCAAAAAAAAGGGCGCTCACAACACACACACACACACACACACACAGGGGAGCGAACCAGCTAGTATGTAAAACATTTGATTTGCAATTTTCTGTGACAGGTAGAACAGCCACCAGAGTGCAGTAGTGTTGTTTGTGTTTAGTGTTGTTAACAGGCCTATTACAGTATGCAAGTGGTGTGAACTGTATGAGATGCTGAGTGATCACTGAACAACATGGATATGCCACATACCCATGTGACACAGCATTATTGGCAGTATCTGGCTGACAGGTTGAATTGTGCAATGTCTGTGTTTTTGAGGCATTCGCATGTGAGAGGCTTTATGTTGGAATGCGTGGGAACGTGAGGGCAGCCTTACTCATCGTCAAGATTCCGGTCAACCATGTCTGGCAACCACAAGGGAGGCCAGCCTTCCTATCTGTGCCTGCCATCTAAGAACAAGTAATGGGTTCCCTGCATTGTTCTGTGTCATCCTGCGCCACTGCTCAGAGATCAGTAGCAACCAAACTAGGGAATTACTGTCTCGTGCGCAGGCTGCCATTAACACCACAACACAAATGGTTACATCTGGAGTGGTGCTATGACCAGGAAATTTGGGCTGCTGATGGATGGCATCACACTTTGCTCATGTTGGGTACCCAAAATTCTTACTGAACAGCACAAAAAACAATGGATTGGCACTGCACTTCAGTTTTTGACATGCTACAATGAAGAAGGCGATGGTTTTCTTTCTCGGATAGTCAAGGGGGATGAAACTTGCGTATTGTACGACACCCCTGAAACAAAACGGCAATCAATGGAATGGACGCACACTTCATCCCCAACGAAGGTTAAGCTTAAGCAAATCTGGACACCTTGAAAAGTCATGTGCACCATTTTTTTGGGACAGAAAAGGCATTTTGCTGATTGATTTCTTACCAAGAGGCCAAACAATCAATGCACATGGTTACTGCAAGACCATTAAGAAATTGTGCCACACAGTACAGAACAAGTGCTGAGGATTACTGTCAAAAGGTGGTGTTTTATTCCATAATAATGCCTGATCTCACACAGTGAATGTGACCGAACAACTCTTATGGGAATTTCACTGGGACACATTTGATCATCCCCCATGTAGCCCGGACCTCACTTCTAGCGACTTTTATCTCTTCTTACACCTAAAATCTGTCCATGGTGGTCAACACTTCAACGATGACGATGAGCTGAAAGAACATGTTACCACATGGTTGAATACACAGGCGACAAACTTCTATGAAGAAGGCATACAAGAACTTGTGCCAAGCTATGACAAGTGCCTACAAAATTTCGGAAGCTATGTAGGAAAGTTGTTTAACAGTTGTAGATTTTTGTACAATGAGTATTTTTTCTGTATCCATACACGTTTGTTTTATATAACCAAACGGAACTTACTTTGTGGACATACCTTGTATAGAGGAATTGCACTGCTCTGTATAGTACATAAAGTATTAGGAAAAATCATGGCAGGGCGACTCAGTCCAGGGAGAAGAAACAAATATTTTGAGGTGTGCTGATACATTGTACTTCTGTCAGAGACAACAAAGGACTTGGAAGAGCAGTTGAACAGAATGGACAGAGTCTTGAAAAGAGGATATAGGATTAACATCAACAAATACTAAATGAGGATAATGGAATGTACTTCTGGTGATGCTGAGGGAATAGATTAAGAAAGGAGACATTTAAAGTAGTAGATGAGTTTAGCTATTTGGGAAACAAAATAACTGATGATGGGCAAAATAGTGAGGATATAAAATGTAGGCTGGCATCGGCAAGTAAAGCGTTTCTGAAGAAGAGACATTTGTTAACACTGAGTATAGATTTAAGTGTCAGGAAGTCCTTTCTGAAAGTACTTGTATGGAGTGTAGCCATGTATGGAAGTGAAAAAATGGCTCTGAGCACAACGGGACTTAACATCTATGGTCATCAGTCCCCTAGACTTGGAACTACTTAAACCGAACTAACCTAAGGACATCACACACACGCCTGAGGCAGGATTTGAACCTGCAACTGTAGCAGCCGCGCTGTTCCGGACTGAAGCACCTAGAACCACTCGGCCACAGCAGTCAGCAGCAACATCGTACTGTACTTTGACTACATCATTACATAGAAACTGTACGCTATCAATAGGTATAGGAAGATGTTATGATATGAAGCTTACAATTGTTATCACTGGATGTACTACCTGTGCCAAGTGCACTGACAGTGTGATTGGTGAATGAATCTTCAAGCCAACAGCCTTAGTTCACATGTAAACAGTGTGTTTAAATATTGATCTGTAGTGATATATGTGAAAGATGTTAACGTTGGAACAGTTCACATAATTTATGTCCTTTCACTATGTGCTTCATTTTTGTATTCTTTTAGCTTTTGCAGTATCACTTGAGAATGTCCCAAAGGCCATAACTGCAAATGTGAAATAAATCATTTCTACAGTCAATGGCATATATAATGTCCTTTAAAAAATTCCACATGGCTGTGAAACCAAACAGAAGTTAACCAAATATTTCAATGGTTTTACAATGAGTTAACTGGATGGCAGCTACCGAGACACAGTTTGCCTTTCCTACTATTTGCAGAATATGCAATACATTCCACAGCTTCCACCTACTACACTAGAATTCTTTTTGAAATTGCTACAAAATTTTAGGCTAAAATGTGTATAAAATATAATTCACTGGTGCCATCTTGTCATGCATTCATTGTTTCAGGCATTACAATTGTATAGGATGTTACAATTATAATCTTTGTTTTAAGCTCAGATTAAAATGAATGAATTTTTCCTTGAGCCAGCCGCACAAAATGAACACTGATTTTACGAATAATAATAATAATAATAATAATAATAATAATAATGATGATGGTGATGATGATGATAGTTAACAATATTGAGTTTATAGAAGACTTTACTACAGATAATGGCCAGGGAATGAATTGATCTGGAATCATTCGCGGAAAACCCAATCTGGAATGAGAATTGGTGGACAAGACAGCAATCCGTAGCACACACACACACACACACACACACACACACACACACACACACACACACACACACAAAAGTAACACTGATGCATCTTGAATGCCCTGTACATGTCCAGTGAATATGAACATCGTATCTCATCAAGATGTTCTAGTTGCTTTTTTTAACATGCGTGTATTTTGTGCCTCTACTTTGTTATCCTAATATAAAATCTCACTCTACTATCAGCAGGAGCAGATTGTGGACAATGTAAGGCCAAGGTGGAAAGTTCTTGTGCACATGATGGACATTATTTTCTAGGTTTAATCTGCATTAATTCTTTGATATAGTCCTTTGTTAGTTAAATGTATAGCCTTATTTGAATTCAATGTACTAAGTGTGAGGTTTTCTCAGCAAGTCCATAACATTCCTAAAGTGCAATTCTGGATGATTCCCATCTATGAGGATTGAGACTAAGCAACGCCATACAACAGTGAACAATTTTAATAGTAAAAATCAGAAAATTAAGTTCAATATCAGACAGAGAATACTCTAAAGTCATTCTCTTTAAAATTTCAGAACACCGAAGTAACAATTTTCAAATATATACTGAAATTACTTATTATTAGAGCTAGAAAATTGAATCTTTATACATAGCTACAGAATTACAAGAAAGTAACAACAACATGTGCCATACTTTTACAAACTGAATATTGGTCTAGTAATTTGATAAATTACACAGTTACGATGATGCTCAACACAGTGGTTTCTGTTTTGAATCCTGGTGGTGAAAGAAAATTTTACGAACGGTATATTGGCGGCAAGGGGAGGAAATGTGGGTATTTAAAGTACTTGATCACTGGACTTTGCACCACTTCCCTGGGTAAAGTCCCACACCTGCCTGCAGTGTCCCATGGCATCTAGGCATAGCCATAGCCGCCGACGCCGCCGCCGCCGCCGCCGCCGCCGCCACCACCACCACCAAACATATATAAAATACTACCACAGCTGCATTGATGACAATCCCTGATTTTCACTGCCAGTTATGTTCACTGAACATCTTTGGAAGATATAAAAACAGGGTCAATATCATGTGCACCAATGCACTCCATTAGAGCCCAGGCACCTCTCACCTGAGGATGTTCAATGAATGTAACTGGTTTCCTCATCTGCCAGCATTCGGTGAAATGGTCTCAGTGTTTTCTAATAGTGTGTGTTCTTGAGTAAAAGTCTCTCGGTGTACATGCAGCGTCAATTCAGGATAAAACTCCAAGCTTTCAACCACTACCTCCATGGTCGTCGTCAGGGCTAAAACTGACTGTCATGCATATAAAAGTGGGAACTCACTAGTTCACGACACTCAGTTCTAGCCCTGACGACGACCATGGAGGTAGTGGTCGAAAGCTTAGAGTTTTATCCTGAATTGACGCGGCATGTACACCGAGAGATTTTTACTCAAGCAATACGTCGCGAAAGACTTCGTAGCCATAACAGTGTGTGTTCTTGAACTTAAGAAACTGAGTACTGCAAGTCTGTGCCTAAAGGTAACAGGCATCATTTTTATTTGTTGTTTCCATTGTTTGCAGCTTTTAGTTTTTGTAGTGTAGCTTACTGCCACCTGCATTGCCACAGTCGTGTAGTTCTGAATATTGTAAGGTAACCACTTGCGCTAGCATATCTTTGTCAGGTGCCAGCTTCCACTCGTGAACTGCCAGAAGAGTAGATCCTTTGTTTTGTCTGAAAGCATGCAGTAAACTAGTGTCTGTGACAGACTCAATGTTCTCTCCTTCAAATGGGAAAATATGTTGTTTGTGCCAAGTTACATAGGGAAAAATGATGGTTTGAGGAATCCTCTGCCGGCCACTTAACTGTGCATTACAGAGTAGTCATGTAGGTGTAGATTCAGATGTAGATGTAGAAGCTTGTGTTCATGTTCTTAAGTTTGATAGTTGTAAGGGGTCCGCAGGCCCTTACTACTAAATTTGCGCTCACACAGGTCGACAGGGCAACTATCGAGTAGTGTGTGTGCAGGTCGCGAGAGCTAGAGGGGGTTCACCGGAGTGCCGAGTGCTGCTTGGGTAGATTCCCGCGAGGCGGGAAGAACTGGGCGGAGAGCAGTTAGTGTGGAGAGTGCGGAGTCAGGGTGTGGTAGGTTCCCGCGAGGCGGGCAGAGCTGTGCAGAAGCCAGCAGTTGAATTAATGCAAATTACCGGCAAAGGGAGTGGCCATCGCCGTGGTTTAACCCCTTTTGTGTTAGTATTATACGGGAAAGTGAGAAAGTTTAATTACAGAGTGATTTCAGTGATATTAAGTGCCGTCATTGAACTTCCGCGTCTACCGCGCCGGCATTACTTGGATTACAGTGATTGGATGTTGCGTGTGACGATTAAGAATAACTAGAGAAACCTGTGCTGAGATTAGCCGTCATTTACAGTGTATTGACGAAGGCAGTGGCTGTCTCCTTATTTTGTGCTTTGCTAAGAATATAGATCTTGTTTGTGAAACTGTGTTGTGTCCTTCTTACCACCAAACAGTACTTATTACAGTATTTGCGAAGGACAATACGGAATGTAACATCCCCTGAGCAGTCCAATCAGATTGCCAGCCCATTAGGTACACGGTCACATTAATCAATTATCTAATTTTGGGCTGCTATTCAGATCCCGAACGAGCGGGAATAACAACAATAAAATATAAAGGGCATGTTACACCCTTGGCGACCGTGACAGGACAAGTGCAATTTTCGGACGAGTCGTACTAATTTTTCAATGTGGAATCGGGACAGTGCATGAACGATAAAATCGCGATAAGGAACAGTGCATTTTTTGAACAATACGAAGTAATAATATCTCACGATTGTGACTAAACTGTTTTTCTTGCCATATTAAATAGAACAATAGCGTCAATAAACTGTGTTGTAAAGTGCAAATGCGAAAATCCGCGCCAAAAACTGTGAAAAGTGGACACTAAAGAGAGACACGTGTGGACAGTAAAATAGCGAGACGAGCCAAGACTTCGTCACACAAGTTGTTAGAAAGGTGTTTAATGATAAGATGTTGACTGAAATTGCTTTTTGAACGGTGAAAATCGGACGGTTTCGTGTGGACCCATAAACTGTTATGCTGACGATAATGTATTGTGGCGACGCAATTAGTGAGTGACGTCACGCAGACTCGTGTAGCAGTGGCACCAAAGAGCTTCGATCCGCGAGGTGATTTCACACGACACCACGGCGAGCGACGCGACTTCAAGATACCGAGAGCAATCCCAACATCTAGGGGCCGAACTACAAACTACGCCCGCCTACAGCGCCACGGAGCGGCCGACGGGGAACTACGTCGCCTTGCAGCTGATCTTCAACTTCACGTGAGCTCCAGCGGCGGCACAGCCACGCCCATCTCAAACGTCAAAACATCGCGACTCGCGGTAACGTCGGTTGGTGAGTGAAGACGACGGGGTAACATAACAATAAATTGCAGTGTGCAATATTCGCGATAAATAAACAGTTTTTAACTGATATTTACATTAGGAAAAGTGCTCAATTGCAGTAATTTCAGAAAAGTTGCGAAACATACTCGGAAGTCTAGCATGCTTACTTATGCATACTGCACTGTATAAATGGTAATTGTTTTGGTAATTTTGCATTTATAGATTTTGTGAGTGTTATGATTATCTTGTTTGAAACATTTTTACATAAACTGTGTATGTGGAAATTGTTATTGGAAAGTATTAGGTTTTTGAGAGCTGTTATGTTCCGTACTCATGTATGTTGTATCATTTTGGGGATTAACTGAAAGGATTGCAGGTACTGTTTGATTAGTTTCATGATAATTAGGAGTGTTTTGGGTTATTGGAGGTTATTTTGTATTACTTGCCTGGGCATTAAATATAAACCAAACATGTCTTCTGAAGATAAGCAGGTCTGTGAGGCAATAGTTGAAAGGAAAGGGATAGGACAGGAAGACAGAGATGATTCAGGAATCAGTGATTGTGGATTGTCATTAGGAAGCCCATCAGCACATTCAACTAGTTACCCTGAGACACCGGGACAAGCGATGAGAGCTAGGCCAGTTTCAGAAGATACAGATATACGATCGATGTTGGCAACGTTGCTAAAAGAAACTAGAGAGAGGGAAGAAAGAATGCTCAAATCATTAGAGGAATATTCACAAGAACTCAGAGAATCAATAGAGAAGAGTTCACAAGAATTCAGAGAATCATTTAGGAAAGGTTTGCAAGAAACGAGAGAATCATTAAAGGAAAATTTACAAGAAACTATAGTACAAGAAATTAGAACCTCGTACACAAAGACGGAATGTAATCTGAGGAAGGAAATGCAGGAGTTACCAGAACGAATGAAGATGAACGTCGACGAGAGAGAAAGTAAGCTACAGAAGAATATAGACCAGGTCCAGGGAGACGTGGAGAAGATGGAAGGAGAGTTAACAGAGAAGATAGAAGAAGATGTTGAAGAAACTAAAACCGAATTGGGAGAAAAGATCACCGAGGTGATGCCGATGCAGAAACAATGCAACGATATGGTTGAGGGGATAGGAGAGAAGCTAAACCAATTGGCAGTCAATCCGAGAAATGCTATAGCCGTACAGCGAGAAGAAGATGACCAGTGGGGTGCAATCGAAGGTGAGGCCTTCACTTGTAAAATCAAGAAGAAGAAAGGGACTACGGATAATGATCAGTTTGAAGGAAGATTATTGAAGAAATGCTGGCCCAAAAGTCGTCAGTGTGCAACACTTGAGGACCCACTACGATGCAGACCACTTAGTAATTGGAAAGGAACGTCGGAAGAATTTGCCAAACATTTGTGGAAATGGAACGAGATTTTGGAACAACCCCTGAATGATAACGTCATGGTATCTGCGATAAAAAGAAGATTGAATCAGAAAAGGCAAGGAACCGTATCCAGGAGCCTAATAAAAGGTAGAGAGGCCTTAATGAAGATACTGGAGCAGTTGGAGTCTATTAGATCACAGGAACACAAGCAAGCTAATGATCGAAACAGAGAAGGGAGTAATGACCCAAGGATTCATATTAATCATTCGTCTGATTTCCGAGGAAGAGGCGGAGGAATCGAAAAACCGAAGGACACTCCAGGTGAGGTCCGGTCAAAAGTGAGGGCTATAAGGACCCGAATGAACCTGCTAAGACATGGTTAGGACATTTTGGCTGTAAAATGGACCTTTGAAAGAGGGAAGGGTTTGTTTACATAGTGTTTTGTGATATATTACAATTAGAATTGCATATTTCATGTCAAAGACTATCTAAGAATGAATATAAAACCTGTAATAGCTAAATGGTAGTGTAGAATTCATATATTCTGCGTTTAGGTAATAATTTTTGAGTATATATGTTGTGTGTTATCATTTGATATTGGACTAGAGAGGACTATAGCTGGTTGAAATGAAAAAAATTGTAATATTATGCCATTTATGTGATGTAATAACCTTTTGTAGAAATTGTTGTGGAGGTAGCCCACTACCGGAGTCCAGGACTATCTTGACAAATTGTAAATTCATTAATTATTTGTATTGTGTGTACTGTTTAAATGTAGCCCTGTTTTAAATCCCTTGCCGATTCTTTTTCACCTGCGGTTCAAAAGAAGTTTTTGAGGGCGGGGATGTAAGGGGTCCGCAGGCCCTTACTACTAAATTTGCGCTCACACAGGTCGACAGGGCAACTATCGAGTAGTGTGTGTGCAGGTCGCGAGAGCTAGAGGGGGTTCACCGGAGTGCCGAGTGCTGCTTGGGTAGATTCCCGCGAGGCGGGAAGAACTGGGCGGAGAGCAGTTAGTGTGGAGAGTGCGGAGTCAGGGTGTGGTAGGTTCCCGCGAGGCGGGCAGAGCTGTGCAGAAGCCAGCAGTTGAATTAATGCAAATTACCGGCAAAGGGAGTGGCCATCGCCGTGGTTTAACCCCTTTTGTGTTAGTATTATACGGGAAAGTGAGAAAGTTTAATTACAGAGTGATTTCAGTGATATTAAGTGCCGCCATTGAACTTCCGCGTCTACCGCGCCGGCATTACTTGGATTACAGTGATTGGATGTTGCGTGTGACGATTAAGAATAACTAGAGAAACCTGTGCTGAGATTAGCCGTCATTTACAGTGTATTGACGAAGGCAGTGGCTGTCTCCTTATTTTGTGCTTTGCTAAGAATATAGATCTTGTTTGTGAAACTGTGTTGTGTCCTTCTTACCACCAAACAGTACTTATTACAGTATTTGCGAAGGACAATACGGAATGTAACATCCCCTGAGCAGTCCAATCCGATTGCCAGCCCATTAGGTACACGGTCACATTAATCAATTATATAATTTTGGGCTGCTATTCAGATCCCGAACGAGCGGATAAATAATAAGGGCATGTTACATAGTGCAAGTATTTTTCTTAAAGACAGCAAGTTTCATTTTTATAAATTTTTTACCTATTGTTTTTATTTGAAATTTAGCAGTAAGAGGGATAGGAAATGTGCATGCTGTGTGCAGGCACAGGAGGAGCTCGCCATAGTCTGTG
Source organism: Schistocerca nitens (assembly GCF_023898315.1). Lineage (NCBI taxonomy): Eukaryota > Metazoa > Arthropoda > Insecta > Orthoptera > Acrididae > Schistocerca > Schistocerca nitens. The sequence goes on from NC_064616.1 coordinate 317,640,005, forward strand.
AACTGTTGGAAGATGCTGTTGATTGTGGTCAGCCCTCTGCAGGCTTTTGGTGTAGCGATGGCGGAGAAAGTGTCATGTTGCATGGGACACCTCAAATGTTGCTCGTTCCACTTTCGGGCTCGGCTGAGGCACCTTCCAATGTACTTGATGCGGGGCAGCCACTATCACCACAGAGTGAATGGCAGGTTGTAGTGTATTTGCGGCATTTGAGGTGGAGCCTCAGTGTATGAACTGGCTATGTGGCCTTGCCCATTCACCCACTGAGTGGACAAATGGCCATTTCTACAGCAGGTCTGAGCAGGCACACAGGGAGAGGCGGTTTGTTAGTTATCAGTAACTCCAATGTTAGGTGAGTTATGGAGCTCCTTAGGAAATAGCATCCAGGGCTGGATGCAAGTCTGATGTACACTCAGTATGTCTGCTGGGTGACCTCAGCCAAGACTGGAAGAGGACTGCCAGCGAATATCAAGGGTGCAGAGTGCAGTCATCTTTAATTTGTGGCTCATGTTGACACCAATGGTTGGTTCAAATGGCTCTGAGCACTATGGGACTCAACTGCTGTGGTCATTAGTCCCCTAGAACTTAGAACTACTTAAACCTAACTAACCTAAGGACATCACAAACATCCATGCCCGAGGCAGGATTCGAACCTGCGACCGTAGCAGTCGCACGGTTCCGGACTGCGCGCCTAGAACCGCGAGACCACCGCGGCCGGCGACACCAATGGTGCCTGTTGCTTGGGTCCTGAGACCACCCTCAATTCATATGGTCTACTGGCTGAAGTGGTGAAGACTAGTGGCCTCACTCATGGGGTGCTAGCATAGCTCAGAATTTGTAGTTTCGTACCCAGAAACTGATCAGGGTCCTATGATTTGGATCCAAGTGGAGGGTCTCAACCACAGACTGTCAATTCTGTGATGGTCTTGGCTGCAAATTTCTGAACCTGTGTTACGGTGTCGAGAATCGTAGGACATCTCTCAATAGATCAGGTGTGCAACATACAGAGCCAGCAGCTACTTGGGTAGCAGAGGACTTACAGAGTACACAATAGTTTGAAATCCTGAGATGAACATTCACCAGTCAATAAACAGAGAGCAAAATCAGATCACATACAGACTCTTTGAATGTTGAATTTTTAACAGTACATTGCCAACACATTTGTAACGAATTTCCTGAATTCAGCACCCTCCAGGAAAGCTGTCACTCTCAAATTATACTCAGAACCAAGAGCTGGATGAACCTCAAAGTAGGAAGCTCCAAAATATTTAATGAGGCATGGAATGTATATTGAAAAGCCTGATTGGACAACACAGGAAGGGGGTGTTACTGCAATAGACTAAAGTATTGTGTCTACTGAGGTCAAAATTGAGCCTGACAGCGAGTAAGTAGCCTAGGTGAACTCAAGTTTATCACTGAATATTTTTACTGGCCACCAAATTCTACTGTAGCAGTTGTAGAATCATTCGAAGAAAGTTTATGCTCAGTAGTTGGAGTTTACTTTAACCTACCAAGCAAAAACTAGGACATCTGTGGATTCATAGCAGGTGGTAAGAACGGACAGACTTTTGAAGTAGTTCGAAACATGTTTTCCAAAAACTATCTTTAGCAGCTAGTTCAGCAGCTCATATGAAATGAAAATGCATTAGACCTTGCAGCTAGGAACAGGTCAGACATTACTGACAGTGCCAGTAGAGACACAGGGATTAGTGATCAAGATACAGTGACAAAGTTAACAATCTGCCAAGAAGGCTAGGAGACTATTTACGCTGGAAATAACAGACAAGCTGTTATAAGCATCCTGTTAAGACAATGAGTGGACGTTATTTAGTTAAAATAAGATGGAAATATAGCAGGCTTGGTAATGCAGTCCCGTCCAATGAGTGCTTCCTGTTCCAACTCTAATGTCCCAGTGATGTTACAGCCATGCCACAGACACTCAACCAATTGCAGGGATGACTGGCAGTCAGTGGTGATAGCGACTAGTGAACCCTACGTACTCTCTAACACTAAGCGTGAACATTATGTGACATAAACTACTAAAACTTTGATTTTCATCCCGTTGTCTGTCTCTTATGCTGAGCACATTTAATTAACTGTGTAGAAGAAAATCTACTGCCAAATTACATGTTGACCCAAAAAAAAGATTTCATTTTAAGAGTGAAGTTTACAAGTTATGGGTACCTGAATAACTTCAAAAATTGCACCATTTCTTTTTGTTATGGATACCATGAATGGATCTTCTGTGAATTGCACACTTCCTACTGATGATAACTTCTATGAATACGAAAACTAACTTTCATTGAATTATTAGTGAAAATTCTCTCCAACACTAGACATTAAAAATCTTTAAAAAACTCTCAAACTCATGAAAGACTTCATCAATAACAGAAGTAAATCCCTAAAACTATGTATTCTTATTTCATTCACAGCAACTCTCAGGAAACAACAACTTTTTCTTGTTTAGTTGAAATTTAAACAATACGAGTTCATTAATACCCACAATTTTAAACATGGCTGACATCAGCAACCGTAAATAAGTTTTCAATATATAAAGTATACAGCCAACCAGTTGCATAAGTTTGAGAAAATACCCTTAACCAGGTTTTGATACCACTGATGGTATCTTTTTCAGGTGGGAATCCCCTACATGTTTAAACATATTACAAAATAAATTTCTAAAATACTTAATACTTGACCACAATGACAAGGAGAACATGGAACAAAACTGGTACTTACATAAATTACATGGCGTTAAAATTGTAAACATATATGATGCGCTAAGGGGCTCAAGTCCAACAGCAGAAAATATTAAGTCCTTCATGAAAGAAAGAAAGAAAAAAAAAAAAAAATATTTAACAGAACAAACATTAGATTGAACATTTGGCAACTAGTTACAATGCCAGGTAAACATGGTGTAATGTGCTCCACTTTCTAGGCACTAGTAGCATGATATGCTTAACTGTATGAAATATGTAACTGTTACAGTAATACATCAGTATGACACATATTTAGATGTATTCGTACATGATATAAAAACAGGTTGTATAAAAGATACACAAGAAATAAAATATTTTTTATAAAAATGACTATGACAATAAGAAACGAAAATGAGTAAAGTGATTAATTACAAACACATGCCGAGAACAAAGAATGAACTGTAGCAGGATATTTTTTATCAAGATTTTACAACAAGCAAAAAGGAGGAGGAAATTTTTACACAAACTATACAAAACAGAATGTGGTACATAGCACCATCTGCTGTACAATCTGGAAGCGAGTACAGAGTCCACAAAGGATAGGGAGGAACAATGGTTCTGAAATGGAAGTGAACTGAAACATGAACCAACGTATCCAAGTTGCGTGCAGTGGGTTAAAGGTGTTAGAGCGGGCGTCATGTAACTTGGTGGGTGAGGACTGGATGCGCAGTAGCATGGGCATCACGTGACCTGCTGACCAATAGAGTCAGTCAGCCATAGCGAGCGCCCGATTTAATGTGGTTCTGTGCGGAGCAAGTTTATGACTGGTTTTAGCATTGTGTGTGGTGCTTTTTCGGAACTTATTGCAAGGCATTGTGGTAATATCAGTGGAAACAGCAAATCTCACCCAGTATTACACAGACAGGTGAGAGAAGTAATATTTCGCATGTATCAGTTCTTTAGATGGGAGCTGGAAGCGGCAGTCACAGCTGACAAAAAAGCATCGCTCAGTGTTGCCAAGTGCCAAGAATGAACAGCTGAGGTGTGTGGTGTCGGTTTGAGAACTGTACGACGGATCGCCAGTGAAGCCAAAGCATCTACTGAAGAGAACCAATCACCAATTTTTAAGTCGCCTGGTAAGAGCCGAAATCGAAAGAAATTTGTAAGTGAACTCTTATGATTTCAGCAAGAATATGTTACGGCGCAAAATATTCGACATGTATAGCAACAAAATATTCGACATGTATAGCAAAGGTGAATATCCTACGGCAGATAAATTATGTTCCTACATGAAAGAAGCCGAAAGTTTCAATGGCAGCAAATCTACCATGCTCAGAATATTAAGGGAGATGGGATTTAAATACAGAAAGAGCAATGATGGAAGAAAATTGCTCTTAGAGAGAAGTGACATTGTAGCAGCAAGAACTGTGTTCTTGAGAGAAATGCAAGAGATAAAACAAGCCGAAAAACCACTTATTTATTATCTCGATGAAACATACGTTCACCAGAACCATTTAAGACCACTGTGTTGGAAGACAAGTGAAGATGTTGGTGGCCTGAAGGTTCCTGTGGGAAAATGGAGATGCCTTATTGTGCTGTTTCTGCAGAAACAAGCTTCATACCAGAGAGTAAATTAATAATTGAAGCATTGAAGATGAAGAAATCAGATGACTATAAGTCTGAAATGACATATGCTGTCTTCAAGCGGTGGTTTGTTTAATAGCTACTTCCGTACATGGCAGTAGGCTCCTACTTCAAATACCAGGAAAGATGAAATTATTTCATGGTTGTCGTCTAATGGAATTCCTCACACAGCATCACAGATCAGGGCCGAGTTACTCATGCTAGTAAATACATACAAGCCTAAATACCGCACTTACGAGATAGATGAACTGGCAAGACAGCATGGTCACCGAGTAATCAGGTTACCACCATACCACTGCCACTACAATCGTATTGAGCTGGTATGTGTGCAAGTTAAAGCCCATATCTCAGAAAGAAACAGCACCTTCCGAATTTCTGACATGGAAAGACTAACACATGAAGCAGTGAACAACGTAAGCATATCTGCATGGGCACACTGTGGATAGACATTCGGTAACAGTCCAGGAAGAAGATTTTAAAAAGAAAATCTACAAGATTAGGTGATGGAGCCTATCATAATTAATCTTCACGATTCGGATTCATCTTTATCAGACAGCGAGGATGAAAATGATGTTTTGGGATACCTGAGACAGTACTGCAATGCTGCGGTAAGCATTTAAACATATATTGTAAATCATAAGCAGTGGCACCGACTTGGGGGGGCAAGGTACTTTGTGCCCCCCCCCCCCAATAGTTAAAAGTAGAGGCCACACCTCTCACCCCCCCCCCTCCCTCCCCAATATTCAAACATGCATTTCTCACCGCTCTCCCCCCCTTCCTCATCCTTTACTGGGAAATTTGTTAAAACTTTCACATACATTTTTGCATAAAAGTATGTAATGATTATGCAGGAAGAAAATACTGATTTTATGAGCTATTGCGTATTCCTTTCTGCTACTCCTCCAACCTCTGCATATGACGAACTGTCATGACAGAGTTTGTCCCCTGCATCTGTACTATTTGCACACTTTTACTGTACGGAGGTATGCAGGAAAGCTCACCATGAGCTCGCAGCGCTTTGGCTGCTAGGACGAGCTCCACTTCCTCCCACAGCAACCTGCTGGCAGCTTGTAAAAGATACTAATGAGCAATAGTGACACCGAATTTGATGGCGATCGCTAGAAGGACTAGGTAACATTAAAGACTCTTCATTCATTTTTGTAAATTCTATTGAAAATCACTAGATACAACACCACACAAATCAGTACCGGCTCCAGGGATTTTGCCGCCCCTTGTGAACATGTCAAGCGCCCTCCCCCCTTTTTCGACATAGTCAAATTTTCCCACAATATATTTCACACATGACACCTTATTTTCACATATCACACTCATTCGTCTCTTTGTTGTGAATATGTCTTTAAGATCAAAGCAGCAGTCAGTGATACGTTTACAGTGCAATACATTTTAAGCCATTTTTGTTGGAGGAAACATTTCTTTCGTAAATCGGAACACACTGTTTCTGTACCATAAATAATTTTCAATAAGACCCTTGATTTTATGAATAATTTGTATTTCCAATTTATTCTCACATTCCTTCATTTATGCCACTCTGAAATCTTTTCATTTGTGACTTCAGCATACAGCCTAAGAGCCTTTCTATTTCCACCTTCAATCAATACACTGGTATCATCTGCAAATAGGACTGGTTTGGAGTGTCAAATATGTAGATGGAAACGCAAAGTTATCTGTCAAATGCAGTACCTAATAAAATTATTCTTGCCCCAAGATCTGACTATCTGCTACTGAATACTTATTTTGGAAGCTGTATGATTTTTTAATCTTTCCATGAAGAAACCCAGCAAGGGGTACCATGAATTAACTAGGTATTTCAATACCTTATTTAGGTAATGCATTGTATACGATTTAGCATCTGTTAGGTAAAAAATATGGCTGCAAGATTGTTTTCAACAGGAATAATAGTTAACAAAAAAATTTTATCCATAATTTAAAAACAACAAATGACCCTTTACGTATCTCAGGAGTTGACAAAATCACTTGTGATAGTTGTCCAGTGTTTTCTATCGGACAAACCAGTATGGCTTTTAACATAAGATATAAGGAACACTTGCTAGGTTCAAATGGCTCTGAGCACCATGGGACTCAACATCTTAGGTCATAAGTCCCCTAGAACTTAGAACTACTTAAACCTAACTAACCTAAGGACATCACACACACCCATGCCCGAGGCAGGATTCGAACCTGCGACCGTAGCAGCCCACTTGCTACGTAATAAATGTACTAATGTTGAGAATTCCACTTTCACAGAGAATTTATTAATCTTCAGACACAATCCAGAGAGAATAGAGAGAAGAAAGGGTGGAAATTTTATGTCTTACAAGAACTTGAGATCTTTAGACATATGATCAGTAACAATGGCCTCATCTTACACAAAAAAACTATAGTTACGAAACAAAAGCTAACACCTTTAATCCACTGTTCGCAACTTTATGATTCATTGGTTCATGTTTTTTCGCTCACTTCCAGTTCAGAACCGTTGTTTCTCCCTATGCTTTATGGACTCTGTACCTGCTTCCCGAGTGTACACCAGAAGGCACTGCATACGACATCCTGTTTTGTATAGTTCGTGTAAAGCATATTTCCTCCCTTTTCCTTGTTGTAACATCTTGATAAAAAATCCTGCTACAATGGATTCTATGTTCTCAACACATATGTGTAATCAATCATTTTACTCATTTTTGCTATGTATTGTCATAGTCATTTTTATAAAAATTATTTTACTCCTTGTGTATCTTTTAAACATCCTGTTTCTTATATCACACACAATGACTTTTTTTAAAGCATCTAAAAATGTATCATACTCATGTATTACTGTAACAGTTACATATTTCAAACAGTTGAGCATTTATCGTGCTACTAGCGCCCAGTAAGTGGAGTGTAACTAGTTGCCAAATGTTCAGTCTAATGTCTGTTCTTTTAACGAGCTCTACCTATTGTAACAATTTTTACTGTTTCCACTGAGGACTTTGTATTTTCCACTGTTGGACTTTAGCTCCTTAGCTCATCACATGTGACACTATTTTAACATAATGTAATATATGTAAGTACCAATTTTATTCCATGTTCTCCTTTTCAGTATGGTCAAGTATTAAATATTTTAGATGCTATGTTTAAACATGTAGGTGGCTTCCTTCTGACGAAGTCACCCTTAGAGGTATCAAAACCTGGTGAAGGTTTTACATTAAACTTATGCAAGCAGTTGGCTGGATACTTTACACACTGAAAACCATTACCATCCATAAAACATAATTATTTAGATTTTCTATGAGAAAGTGATCGATTTCCTCTGCATATTATATTCATAATTTTCGTTACATATTTTGATATGGACAGCATTATGACATTTTACCCACAAAGTGCTCCTACATGGTGCGTCCTGATGAATAATGCGATGAAAAGTTAAATAATTTATTCCATTTTTCCTTAACTGAGCAATGAAGTCATTTTTGCTACCAATCGTACCTGGTGCAGCATCTGTACAAACTGCACAATATTTTTTATACGCACCAATTTTGTCAACATGCTTCTAACAAGGGGCCCTCCATACCATAAATCATGGATTTTGATGCACTTCGAATATGTTGTAGAGGCACTTACCCTGAGTACCTGGCTATCCGGTTTTTTAGCGATTGGCCTTGGATTTTGAGAAAATCGATTTTGAAGTTCATTGCACACTTTATATGTCCATAACATTACATATATTTCGAGCAAGTCAGCGTAGCGCAGTGGTAAAGGTTCAGGGCTATCATGCTGGCGGTACCATGTTCGAATCCTGCTCGTGCACTTTTTTTTTCCAAAATCGACTGAATTTTTCAATTTTATTTCAAAGAATATCAACAAACAGTGCAAGGTGTGCAAAATTATAAAGATGTATTCAGTTATTAACTTTTTCAAATATTCATCCTGTTTGTGGTTCGCAGTTCGAGTTCCAAATGTTCGTACAATGGTCGCTTCTTGTATTATCTGAAATCAATCTCCACCCATTACCATCCCCTCTCCCGTGAATATCATGAGCCATAACAGGAAACCCAGCTCCTATGCCAATGAGGATGCGAGTTTCATTCCTTTACATTTGCATTTAACTACAGAGTCAGTTGCTCACAAAGCGTCTCTAGTGCCGTGTGTTAGAAAAATTCAGTGAAATGGAAGAACCAAGTGTTTCTGCAGTAGTGCAGCCAGAAGAAGATCCACAAATAGAGGTGTTGAATGAAGAATCAAAAGGCAAAATCTCTGCCAATTCCATTGCAATTGGCGATGAGATATGTATCACAATAAAGGATCTCTTGGTCAAAAGACAAATCATTATTGTTGATGAACTGACAGATTTCAACGAAGAAGATGAATTGGGAGAATGTGATGCGAACCACAAACGGAATGAATATTTGAAAAAATTAATAACTGAATATATCTTTATAATTTTGCACACCTTACACTGCTTGTTGATATTCTTTGAAATAAAATTGAAAAATTCGGTCGATTAAAATATACATGAGCAGGTTCGAACACGGTACCTCCAGCACGGTAGCCCTGAACCTTTACCGCTGCACTACGCTTGCTTACTTCAAATATATGTAATGTTATGGGTATACAAAGTGTGTAATGAACTTCAAAATCGATTTGTTCAAAAACTAAGGCCCGTCACTAAAAAACCGGATAGCCAGGTACTCAGGGTAAGTGCCTCTACAACATATTTGAAGCGCATCAAAATCCGTGATTTACAGTATGGAGGGTCCCCTTGTACCCTAAATTAAAATTTCGAAACAAGTTGTTCTGAGCAATGGAACTAAAATGAATAACGCTTAAAGTACAGAAACATCGTCCATTATTATGCAAATAAAAATAAGTAGCTTACTAATATCTGTTCGATCAGTACTTTCATCCACATACAAAGAATAATACCAACAATGCGCAATTGAATTGCTTAGTTTCTTTTTTATGGGATATCCCATACAAAGAATTTGACTTTTTACCATGTATTTGTATTGTATTGTATTGAACTGGGGACCTGGAAATGATGGAGAGACTTTGTCCCCGCCATAGCCCTCAGTGATTCACAACTCCACAACAGGCTACAGCAGTCCACTCACCGCACCGAACCCAGGGTTATTGTGCGGTTTGGCCCCCAGTGGGCATGACACTGCAGTGTACAGGAAAGTGCTGTTGCTGAGTGGCTGCAGGGTGATACAGAATAACTTTGGCGGGATTTCTATTTGGTGTGATGAATGACAGCTTGCTCTAAATGTACAAAAACTTAAGTTAACACAGACAAGTAAGGGGGGGGGCGGGGATCCTGTAATATTCAAATAAAGTGCTCATAGTGTGCTGCTTCCTACAGTTATGTCAATTAAGTGTCTAGGCATAACATTGTAAAGTGACATGAAACGGAACAAGTGCAGACAGTTTATGGTAACGAAGTTGAATGGTAGACTTCCGTTTCTTGGGAGAATTTAGGAAAGTGAACCTCTTCTACACAGGAGATATGAACCATTCTTGAATACTGCTTAAGTGTTGGGGAACACCCACTTGGATTAAAGGAAGACATTGAAGCAAGTCACAGGCGTGTTGCTAGTTGCCGGTACGTCTGATCAACACACGGATATTACAGAGGTGCTTCATGAACTCAAATGGGAATCCCTGAAGGGAAGAGGACATTTTTTTCACAAAACACTATTGAGAAAATTTAGAGAACTGGCATTTTTGGCTGACTGTGAAATGATTCTTCTGCTGCCAACAAACATTTTGCATAAGGACCATGAAGACATGATAGAGAAATCGCAGCTTGTACGGAGACATACAGACAGTCATGGAATAGAAAAGGGAAGAACTAGTAGTACTCCTCCACCAAGCATCATATGATGGCATGTGGAGTATGTAAGCAGATGCAGATATAGTGTACATTAAAGTATTTATTAACAGCAGCTGAGGTAGTGTTTTAGATACACCTTACAGTATTAAGAACTGTGGCAGTACAATGCATTCCACTACACTTTACATACACTATCAGAGACACCTGCACTAATCAGATACAGTTGAAGGTGTAACACATTATGCAAAGGAAAGCTGCTCCAGTGTCTGAGGAAACAAAAATATTTCCAATTAGTTTTCCCCTTGAAGTGGGGGAGGGGTTTTCCAGAAGGAAAAAAGGATTCTTTTACAAAGCAGTTTAGTTCAGTACTTAAATTTTCACTCTAAAATCTCTAACTTTTGGTACCCCCTCTCTTTTTAGTGCCTTGACTAATGCAATGAAGAGCAGGCTTCCTTTCTACTGTTTTACATACAACTCACATTTTGTTGTTCTTTATCTGTATTCTAAATATCCTGTTATCTATCTATGATTAACGTAACATAGTTTGTTTCTTGTGGAATGTAGACAATATTAAGTTGTAAATAGCAGAGAACTAGTTACAGAAAACAGAAAATCTACATCAGATAATTTGGATACTTGCCAGATAATGTTCTGGAGTGGGATCGAAAGTATGCAAAATGTGTGTATGGAAGGGGAAAGGGAGAACATTCAGAGGAAGAACTGAGGTATGGAAAGTGAAAGAGTAGTATCACATATTTTGAATGGTTCACTGAAATTGAAGAATTCTGCATACAACCTATTTTGACATAACTGCACAATCCAAATTTTTAGTACAGCATACAAGAACCAAAAGATGAATTACAAATGAGACTAACCTGCTTGTATGCATCAAGTCGTTTTGCTGTCAATGTCATAGTCTGCTGCAACTTTTCATCATCTTTGGAAACCACTGAATTTTCACCTGTAAGTGCTGCTTTGTCTTTACTATATTTATCTCTTACAGACTGAAACCAATGTAAAGAATCAAACTCCGCGTGCTGATCCAGGAGTTTTAAAATGTATGCTATTCCTGTAATAAAAAGACAAAACAATATCAATTTTAGGAAGAAATTATTTCCAAATAGGCAAAACAATAAGAAGAAAAGCAAAACTATGGTTTCTGGCCACATTTATGCAGATAGCCAAATAGATGAAAGACTATTGGTACCATCAATTAATGTACTGGTCCTATTAACAAACCTGACGTTAGCAAGACATTTTACAAAAAAATAACATCTGAATATTTGTAGCTTCAACTTTACTTTTTTTCTCCACAAAACTAGCTAGAACACTGTTACAGATAACAGCTAATAATATCAATACTGTATTTAACTTTCTGTTCTAGTATAAAATGTAGGCCACAACAAAGTCAAACAATATTTCACAGTAAACACCATTACTATATTTTTATATTAACTCATATGATTAACATTTATGAAAACACTCTAGGGAAAATGGTGTTAACTTCCACAGAAGTGTGTCATTTAGCAACCAGAAGTCTATCTCCAAACGCAGGACACTGCATGCAGCAGTGATATAGTGTGAAACAGATTATATATATATATATATATATATATATATATATATATATATATATATATATATATATATATAAAATCATAGATGGACTCAAATAATCTCACAGATCCTTATACAACAATGACATGATATGAAACTGACTATACAATGACTTGCATACACAACTGTCTTAGGAAGCCATCTTGTCAACAGAGTAGTATAAGACAGCAGAAACTGCCATGGATTCATTACATTACAGTATAGCCTCACATGTATGATTACTATCACATAATCCATGGTCAAGCATTTTGTTGTTCATGCTAGGGAATATGATATCTTTTATGGGTAAATTTCACTTATTGAAAGTAGTGTATGCAATGGCTGGTGTACTTAGGTTGGGCTGTCTTAAGTTCTTTACTTCAATACATGAAACTGTGTCATGTGGAATTTGCAATATTTATGATATCACAAACATATCATCTTGATGAGAAAATATTATGCTTATATTTCTGACAATCGAAGCAACAAAATGAATAATCATAAGGATATCAAAAGTGTTGTGTTACTACATAAAAAAAAAAAAAAAATTATGTGAAGTAGTCAAAGAATTTCATTCAAACATGGAATCTTAATTGCTATTTCATTGAAGTTATAGTAGTGGAGTAGCCGTAGCAGTATCATCATCATCATCATCATCATCATCATCATCATCATCAACTACTACTACTACTACTACTACTACTACTACTACTACTACTATTATCATTTAGTAATTGCACCAAAAGGTATGGCAATGTAAATTCTCAATTATATTAGATTAGATTAGATTTACTTTCATTCCAAATGATCCGTAGCGAGGAGGTCCTCTAGGATGTGGAACATGTCAGAAAAACAACAATACATGACAAATATTTACAACTAAAACAAATAAGCTAATGTACCATTCCACAGGTCCCAAGTGGAATGATCGTCATTTTTTAATGAACACTAAGAGTCATTTTACAAATACTAATGCACTTAATTTAAAATAAAAAAGTTTTTTATTTATTTATAAGGTAATAAACATGTAATACAACTACTGTAATACTTATTTACAATGAACACACTACTGCACTGAAATTGTGCAGAAGTTATGTTGTACTTATATACAAATCAGTTGGTTTTACTAAGAAATTCATCAATGGAGTAGAAGGAGTTGGTCACCAATAAATCCTTTAGGCTTCTCTTAAACTGAATTTCATTGGTTGTTAAGCTTTTTATGGCTGCTGGCAAGTTATTGAAAATGTGTGTTCCTGAATAATGCACACCGTTTTGTACTAGACTAAGTGACTTTAAATCCTTGTGAAGATTATTCTTATTCCTAGTATTGATTCCATGAATTGAGCTGTTGGTTTGAAAAAGTGATATATTTTTAATGACAAATTTCATTAAGGAATAAATATATTGGGAAGCAGTAGTTAGTATCCCTAGTTCCCTAAACAGGCTTCTGCAGGATGTTCTTGAGTTCACACCACATATAATTCTTACTGCACGTTTTTGTGCCCGGAAAATTTTAGCTTGGCTTGATGAATTACCCCAAAAAATGATCCCATATGACATTATGGAATGAAAGTAAGCATAGTATGCCAGCTTTTTCATTTTTATATCCCCTATGTCTGACAAAATTCGCATTGCAAACAGAGATTTGTTAAGACGCTTCAGCAGTTCTGTGGTGTGCTCCTCCCAGTTGAATTTGTTATCAAGCTGTAATCCCAAGAATTTAACACTGTCCACTTCTTCTATCTTCTTGTCATTGTATGTTAGACATATACTCTTGGGACACCCCTTACAAGTTCTGAACTGCATGTAGTGTGTTTTTTCAAAGTTTAGTGACAAAGAATTGGCTAGGAACCAGTGATTAATGTCCACAAATATTTTATTGGCTGATCTTTCTAAGACTACACTTGATTTGCTATTTATTGCAATGTTTGTATCATCGGCAAACAAAACAAACTTGGCATCTGGTAATGTTACTGATGAAAGGTCATTGATATACACAAGAAAACTTAAGGGCCCCAAAATGGAACCTTGTGGGACCCCACATGTAATTAGTTCCCAGTTGGATGATGCCTGATAGCTTGATACATGTCTCTTTCCTAATAACACCCTTTGTTTCCTGCCAGAGATATAAGATTTGAACCATTTTTCAGCGTTTCCTGTTACACTATAGTATTCTAGTTTACTTAAAAGGATATTGTGATTTACACAGTCAAATGCCTTTGACAGATCACAAAATATACCAGTTGCCTGCAATTTTTTGTCTAATGAATTAAGCACATTTTCACTGTAAGTGTAGATAGCCTTCTCAATATCAGAATCTTTTAGAAATCCAAACTGTGACTTTGACAGTATGTTATTTGAGATAAGATGGTTATAAAGACGACTGTACATTACTTTTTCGAAAATTTTTGAGAATGCTGGCAACAGTGAAATTGGACGGAAATTTGATGCTATTTCTTTATCTCCCTTCTTAAACAGTGGCTTAACTTCAGCATATTTCAGCCATTCAGGAAATATTCCACTGATAAACGACTGGTTACACAGATAGCTTAATATGTTACTTAGCTCAGAATCACATTCTTTAATTAACTTTGTTGATATTTCATCATACCCACTAAATGTTTTTGATTTGAAAGATTTTATGATGGACATTATTTCTGTTGGGGTAGTGAGGGTCAAATTCATATTATGGAAGTTACTTGAAATGTCTGGTCTAAGGTAATCCATAGCAGCATCTACCGAACCTGACAACCCCATCTTTTCAGTAACAGTTATAAAATGTTTGTTAAAAAGTTCTGCAACACTATACACATCTGTCACCAATGTATCATTTACTCTTAATGCTATTTGTTCATCTTCATGTCTGGTTCTACCGGTCTCCTCCTTCACTATATCCCATATTGTCTTTATTTTGTTATCTGATATGACTATCTTTTCCTTGTAATATATTTGCTTTGACATCCGTATTACAGTCTTTAATATTTTGCAGTATTTCTTATAATGTGCTATAGCATCAACATTGGAAATGTTTCGGATTGACAGATACAGTTTTCTTTTTGTTTTACAAGATACCCCTATTCCTCGAGTAATCCATGGCTTCTTTGTAGACTTTGCTCTAACCTTGGTAAGTTTTGGGGGAAAGCAGTGTTCGAAAAAGGTAAGCACTTTATTAGCAAAAATGTTATATTTTTCATTTATGCCATGAGCACTGTAAACATCAGTCCAGTGAATGTCTCTGAGGAGTGTCCTAAAATAATCAATTTTTGGCTTACTGATTACCCTCTTGAGCTCAGATTTAACAGATGTTATATCCTGTTCAGTATTAACATTTAACAGAAGGAACTGCATGTCATAGTCTGCGAGGCCATTGACTATTGGTTTTGTAATATAATTTTGTTCATTGGACTTTTCTATAAAGATATTATCAATGGCTGTTTGTGAGCAAGTGGCTATCCTAGTGGGGAACTTTACTGTGTGAATTAAGTTGAATGATAGTGTTACTAACTCAAATAAGTTCTTATTGGGAGAGTCTTTAAGGAAATCTACATTGAAATCACCAGCAACCACTATTTCTTTGTTTTTGGTTGTTAAATGGGCCAGTACAGCTTCAAGGTGGTTTACAAACAGATTAAAGTTACCTGCAGGTGCTCGATATACACTTAATATTATGAAGAATTTTTTGTGAGAATCTAATTCTGTTGCACATGCTTCCATATGCTGTTCTAGGCAAAATTTATGAATGTCTATGTTCTTAAATTTATGACAGTTCCTGATGAATGTGGCAACTCCTCCTTTCTCCATTTCTGATCTACAAAAGTGAGATTCTAACCTAAACCCTGTAACACTTAAAAGTTCTATACCAGTGGTCACATGATGTTCAGAGAGGCAGATTATGTCAGTTGGGTTTGAAGACTCTAATTCATCTATGCAGATAGTTAATTCATTAATTTTATTTCTCAGTCCTCGAATATTTTGATGCAATAAAGATAGCTGACATTTCACATTGACTGAGTTAAAATTGGGTGGAGTTAAAATATCTGCTGACAGTTGAAAATTCTTAACCAATGGCTGTTTATGCTGATGTAATAAGATGGAATTATGTTTTTTGATTTCTTTCTCAAACTGACGGTTTCTTGACCTCTGGCTGAACATATACAATCATTATGGAGCCAATTAGCTACTTGTCCCAATTGTTTGGATGCTGGATAAACTACTTTGGCAGAAATACTTTTTGTTTTCATATCTCAAATATTTTCCCATGCACTTGGGTTGTCTTCACTGTATGCTCATTGATTCATTAATATTAAGTTTTGTTCAAGCATGCTGAAGTCTTGAATAAAATTTCAGACCTGAAAATACACAAGCTGCCAACATAGATGATGCAGTAGCTGTGGAACATGTTTGGGCATAAAAACAGAAACCTAAATAATTTTATCTTGCAATGGTAGATATCTTCCAGGACCACTTTTGGGTATATTTTTTCACATCTATTGCTTCAGAATTGGCATTCTACAACCTAGTACATCACTCTCTCACAAATTAGCCAGCTTGATTTTATTGAAGTAGCAAACTCACTATGATTAATTCCATAACTGTATGATGAATCTGAAATGCTTCCAACAAGTTCTTAGAAATTATAGTACAGTGTATTTGTCAAATGTCTGCATCATTACAGTGTTCAGAAAACAACATTTCAACCTCACAGTAATTACAGAGAATGAAAGGAAACAAAATGTAGTAATTACTATAAGCTTCAGAATTTAAAAGGACATACCCATGGCAAAACCATCATCAGTGAAGGCTGCTCCAACTTTGTTCTTCTTACTCATCTTCTCTTTAGATGTTATGGAATGTTCAATAAAGTTGATGGTTAGTGGTGGAATTATGGCGAAAAAATTCCTCAGGTGAATGTTTTTTGGATCCCGAAAAGTAGGTGCAAATACATCTACCAGAAGCTAAAAAAAAAATTACAGAAATAAGAATATATACTTTATATAAAAATAAATGTAATGGAATGTGGGTAAATAGAAAACCACCCTATAAAACACACACACACACACACACACACACACACACACACACACACACACACTGGGTGATACAAGATTTTGAATTTTTCATCAAACATTAAAAAACAACATTTCAAGATATCAAGCTGAGTTGTCTCCTATATTCCTAAATAATTCTTACTTCTCAACCGGAACTTTCCATACGTTTCAAGGTATCACTAATTTACTGTGTTATTGGTGTGTTATTTAACCACTATTTTGAGTCTTGCCATGCTCAAAAGATCCAGAGGCACTTGCGAACACATATCGCACATTCAGCCCACTGATAAATGCTTGTTATGTATTATCTCATGATTTTTTTGAGGTTGTTCTGATACTCTGGTACTCACTAATCTACATTAGTTTTATTGCCAAAAATATGCTGCACTCAGTTTGACTCCAGTACAGATATAGTTAATTTCTGAATGATGGTACACTGTCATACTGGCTGTTGTTTGTTACATTATGCTATCCTTTTGTTTTGGAATCGCCATTGCCACACAGTTTCGACTGTGTAGCCATTTTCAAGTGAGTATAGTACACTACAGTAGAGCTCATTGTTATCATTCAGAAAACCTGTTTTGGCTATAGAACCCACTGCAACTAAAATACAGTTAATTCCCACAACAATCCAAATAGTTCTTTGACAGAGTCAAATCTAATTTTACATTGTAGTTAAACTCTTTGCATACATTGTTATGAATTTTGTTCTCTCTTCAAACTAACGCATATTAATATACTACAGAATTTTGTGACTGCTGAAATACTTTGGTATTAGCACAACTGATTTCATCATTCAATGATATAGGATTTGTCAGCTTAATTCAAGGAAAATCATCATTCATACATACAGAGAATAAACACACATCTTTGGTGAGGAGAGGACAGGGGGGTCAGTGGAGATTTTATTGAAGGAACCATCCTGACATTTGCCTGAAGCAATTTAGAAACACTGCAAAAAACTTAAATGAGGGTGGCCTGACAGAACATGAACCACCATCCTGGAGAAGCAAGGGACAGTGTTACCACATGATGCAACAGTCAACAGTGTCTTTCTGCAGTGTGTGTCTGTTGCACATGCTTTGAGATGTGCATAGAATATTTAGCATCAATTTTTTGTGTTTTTTAGGTATGGTACAAGTGTTTAGCCACTGTAGTGTACATTGGGGGTGGCATAAGGAAATCACAAATATTGCGTTAACAAGTGACTGACAGTTTTTGAAGCATACAAATTATCCTTGACCGAGTCAGAAGCAGAAACACTAGCCAAACATGGCCCTTACCCCAACATTGCA
The DNA here is from genome assembly GCF_023898315.1 of Schistocerca nitens. NCBI lineage: Eukaryota > Metazoa > Arthropoda > Insecta > Orthoptera > Acrididae > Schistocerca > Schistocerca nitens. Next base: position 317,658,108 of record NC_064616.1, read on the forward strand.
ATTTCCTAGGACCAGCAATGGCTAGAGTGTGTGGTGTGGGACAAAGACAGAGCACATATCTGCCATTAGAAGGTATAACAGGTCTCTCTCTGCACAGAAAACATCAAGTGACCACCTTCTTACTTGCACACCACTATCACAAATGCACTAAGTCATTCATTTACAGCCATGTACAATTTACTTGTGTTTATACTGACTGTGAACAAGTTAGCTCAATAACGTGCAAAATAATCTTACACTGACCATTTTGTCTCTCAACACTTTTCACTGAAATGAAATGACTTTGAAGATCAATAGGCAATGCTACATCATATATTTAATAGTTTTATATGTGGCAATTTAGAATCACTACTCAGACTATTTGGTAATCAGTTGGATGATTTATCCTGTGATGGAAACGTAAATCAGCAGTTTGATTCTACACCAGAGGCGCATTTCAATGAAGTCAAAGAGGTAACACACATCAATTCCTTCTGAACGAACATTTGTAACTATAAGCAGTACCTGCAGCTTCATACATTTTGTAGTAAGAGATTAACGAATATTTATTTTGTGCTACAGCTTATACACTACTGGCCATTAAAATTGCTACACCACGAAGATGACGTGCTACAGATGCGAAGTTTAACCGACAGGAAGAAGATGCTGTGATATGCAAATGATTAGCCTTTCAGAGTATTCACACAAGGTTAGCGCCGGTGGCGACACCTACAACGTGCTGACATGAGGAAAGTTTCCAACCGATTTCTCATACACAAACAGCAGTTGACCGGTGTTGCCTGGTGAAACATTGTTGTGATGCCTCATGTAAGGAGGAGAAATGCGTACCATCATGTTTCCAACTTTGATAAAGGTCGGATTGTAGCCTATCGCGATTGCGGTTTATCGTATCGCGACATTGCTGCTCGTGTTGGTCGAGATCCAATGACTGTTAACAGAATATGGAATCGGTGGGTTCAGAAGGGTAATACGGAATGCCGTGCTGGATCCCAACGGCCTTGTATCACTAGCAGTCAAGATGACAGGCATCTTACCTGCATGGCTGTAACGGATCGTGCAGCCACGTCTCGATCCCTGAGTCAACAGATGGGGACGTTTGCAAGACAACAACCATCTGCACCAACAGTTCAACGACGTTTGCTGCAACATGAAATATCAGCTCTAAGACCATGGCTGCCGTTATCCTTGATGCTGCATCACAGACAGGAGCACCTGCGATGGTGTACTCAACGAAGAACCTGGGTGCACAAATGGCAAAACGTCATTTTTCCGGATGAATCCAGGTTCTGTTTACAGCATCATGATGGTCGCATCCGTGTTTGGTGGCATCGCGGTGAACGCACATTGGAAGCATGTATTCGTCATCACCATACTGGCGTATCACCCAGCATGATGGTATGGGGTGCCATTGGTTACATGTCTCTGTCACCTCTTGTTCGCACTGACGGCACTTTGAACAGTGGACATTACATTTTAGATGTGTTACGACCCGTGGCTCTACCCTTCATTTGATCCCTGCAAAACCCTACATTTCAGCAGGATAATGCACGACCGCATGTTGCAGGTCATGTACAGGCCTTTCTGGATTCAGAAAATGTTCGACTGCTGCCCTGGCCAGCACATTCTCCAGATCTCTCACCAATTGAAAACGTCTGGTCAATGGTAGCCGAGCAACTGGCTCGTCACAATACGCCAGTCACTACTCTTGATGAACTGTGGTACTGTGTTGAATGTGCATGGGCAGCTGTACCTGTGCCATCCAAGCTCTGTTTGACTCAATGCCCAGGCGTATCAAGGCCGTTATTATGGCCAGAGGTGGTTGTTCTGGGTACTGATTTCTCAGGATCTATGCACCCAAATTGCGTGAAAATGTAGTCACATGCCAGTTCTAGTATAATATATTTGTCCAATGAACACCCGTTTATCATCTGCATTTCTTCTTGGTGTAGCAATTTTAATGGCCAGTAGTGTACTTGTGTGATATCTGCTATGTCCACTGCTGTAATTTGATTTTTTTAAACAGCATTTTTCATTCTTGTGAATGTACTAATTTTCAGTATGGATGTATGTAGCATAACATCCTGTGAAGTGCTGCTGTACTTTGTCCATTTTCTGCCAACATATACAACCTAACATGAGAAAACATAGAACTGTCAATTATGGTAACAGGAAATAACAATAAAAATATTGTAACAAGATATATTATAGGTACATGAAGAGCAAGAAAAGGTACAGATGGTTATGCAAGTGTGAAGATAACATGAAGCTTAAAACAACTGCAAGACATTTAGTCCCATCTTTATCTGCGATAATGAGGGAAGCTGAAGAAATGAATTAAAATTTGTGTGATGGCTGGGACTCGAATCCGAGTCTTCTTGCAGAAATGCTGACCATTACACCACCGCATAAATGTTGACCATAGCGCTGTTGTGGTGTTTCATTTCTTCAGCTTCCATCATTATCGTATATTATTAAAGCAACAAGTGAAAAGGATAAACTTCAAATTCAGTGATGCTTCTACACTGCAAAATGGCTCTGAGCACTATGGGACTCAACTGCTGTGGTCATAAGTTTCTACACTGCACACCTGCTTTAATTCACTTTCAGCTGATTACTAAACAAGTGACTAAGGACTACACCAAACATACACAAATGAACAGTTTTAATAAACATTGGCCAAACAGGCCAGAGCTTTACTATACGATACAAAGAACATACATCAGGTACCGCATGAGCAAAATCAGTCTTCGGCCATCACGTAACTTTTAATAAGCATGCCAAAGGGACGGTACAACAGAATTTGCAAGTCCTTCATTACGCTAATAAAGGCTTATTATTAAATATTTTGGAGGAGATCGAGATATATGCCCATTATAGAAATGAACCATCAGTGCTTCTCAATGAACAGTTGGATTTTCGTGAAAAACATTTTTATGATCTCTTTGAGAAAATTCTATGAATATGTATGTACTCTTTTGTTCAGAAAATCATAGGACCCAGTTGTATCCATGGCAGGAATGTACCTTATCACACGATCTTAAACTTCCAATTAGAAATATTACGAAATATGACTCCATTTTTAATAAATCAGTTTTATGACATTTTAAAAAGTGTATGTAACATTATAGCACTCTCCAGCTGATCATTCCATTATTAAATATATCACCAGTGACAAATAAATTTAATATAAGACAGACAGACTGAATCAAGCATAGATGTATACTTGCAGTCGAGTCACAACTCACATATCGATATGATGCCGCAATGCCAAAGTCCTTCACAACATTGTTGACTGTGAAACCATTGTGGTAGTACCACCTTAGCCCATAGATAGAGGGCACACTGAGTATAAATCATCTGTACAGTTATTTTAAAGCTTTTAATTTATATTTTATACAATATTTTAGTTGTTCCATGGTTGTAAAGAAATATTTTAGACACAACTATTTTTATTTTATTCTTCTACCTTTTTTTTAACGATTATGTGAACCCGTTTTACACTGATTGGTTGACATGAGGTAGGGGGAGAAGAGGTAGGCGGAGCATCTTCGTATTTAAGCGTATGCCCGTCACTGGCTGGCACCAGTTGACATCACAGCAGCTGAGAAGAGTGCTCCACCTACCATCTTCGAAGGATGCCATGGGTATAAGAAGTCTTATAGTATTTTATCCTTATAAGTATTTTGTCATATTTTATTGTCAATCTACTAAGGTTTCTATTACTTTCTAAATTAAATTACAGGTCTGATGATGGTCATGTGATATGACCGAAACCAGTCACCTATGTTCTTGCTTGTAGCATACGTGGAGCGATCAAGACTGAATTTTAAAAAGAAAAATACACAAATGGTTGCATGACTGACCAACAATTTCAGCAATCTTAACATACAGCAGTATAACAAAGACAGGCAAAAAATTTCAGATATTTAAAATTACTTTATCTTCAAATTTAGTTACATTATATCAGAATAATTTGTCACTTGAGAAGATCAAGTTCTAACCTTGAAGTATTCTGTTCCTTCAGCAAAGTTTCTTGTTAAATTACTAATAACTTGATCAAGTCTCTTAGCAGCTTCACAGCACTCACGAGACAAACCTTCTTCTTCACAGAGATCTTCAAAGTTCAGAACATCATCCAGATCAGGTATAAAGCTTGTAGCATTTGAGCAGCAATGAAGTCCACCCGATCTTATCATCTGCACATAACCCATAGCATTTCCTGGAGAGCAAATAGATTTTTAAATATCTAATGTAATTAAAAAATGTGTCTCTACACAAATACAGGAGAGAGATATGCATGAAATCTCTCTCTCTCTCTCTCTCTCTCTCTCTCTCTCTCTCTCTCTCTCACACACACACACACACACACACACACACACACACACTGCCTGAGAAGCATTCCATGCATAATTAATTCCACTTTCCACCAGCATCACTTCAACTCAAACTATATGTTTTCCTCAGGGTTTTCCAGTCATTGCCAATCTTTCCATATTATTTCTGCTTTTCTTTTGCTTCCAACATTTTATTTAAATTGCTGCTTACACTATATACAAACATGTGTAAAGAACTGAGTCCTTTCACTACTATGAACATTAACATATGAAACTACTTGTAACCATAAACTGTGAACTATTTCTTGTGACAGTTTATTTTCCTTTTTTAAAATTTCCAAGTATATTCAGTATTTCCCTTAACATGTTGTTACAGTCCTCTGTATAAAACATGCTGGGTAGCATACATATTTTGTTTCTTATAAACACTACAAACATTTATTTACATGAAGAGAATATCCCTTTGAAGAGCCGTTAGGCTCAAAATGGGAAGGTTTGCCATTCTGCTCCATTTAATACTTGTTCAGTACTTGCACTAGTATCTTGGATACTGAAAAAGTAACAACAAATGCACATTTCTTCACTAAAGTAATTGTGGAAAAAGAAACTGATAACAAGGGGGAAAAAACTAACATATGTGAGATGTCCTGTAACAGGGTCAGTGTAAAAGGGGCTCATGCAGAAACAAAGAGCCACACATTTTATATACAGATCTCACAAGGTATCAAGATTACAGAAGAATTATACAAAATATTGCATTTTAGAAAGCAGCTCACAGTACCTAGCAAAGAGAATTGTGCAAATGATGATGTGATTATTATTAACTCTATGATTATCATATGCCTTTATCCTCCACATTCGAAATATGGCTAGTCATGACTTAATTATATGTGCTTGATGAGCCAGAGGGCACAGGACTCTTCTTGCTGAGACATTTACAGACACAAGTAGATTGTGGTAAGATCTGTTATTTGTTGTTATCAGATCAGAAGTAGTGTAGAAGAGGAGACAGTGGGGCTGGGATCAGCTAGTGTTTACTTTAGTGTTCACACACTTATGTTCTCAAATGCTCAACACAGTGAAGCTTACCGACAATGGCTGCATAATGGTTAAGCTCATGGACTCATATTTGAGAGAAACGAAATTCAAAAACCAATATGGGCAATCAAATTTAGATTTTTCTACTTCTGAAAATACTTTTTCAAATTTTTATTTGTGCAATATCTCCAATGATATCCGCTCTGAGCACTATGGGACTTAACATCTGAGGTCATCAGTCCCCTAGAACTTAGAACTACTTAAACCTAACTAACCTAAGGACATCACAAACATCCATGCCTGAGGCAGGATTCGAACCTGTGACTGTAGCGGTCGCTCGGTTCCAGACTGAAGTGCCAAGACCGCTCGACCACACCGGCTGGCCACAGACAGCACTGATAGGTTTTTTTAACTCTGTGATAGATGTAGTTTTGGAAGTTTATATTAGATACTGAATTATGCACCGCAGTCTTATCCTTATGAATACAATACCACTGAATTTACTTGGCTGGGATATATGGATTTACTGAGTTTGCTTCATGTATTAAAAACTTAATGATATTGCTTTGCCTCTTCTGATAGATCTTATTTATATTTTTGCTAGGAAAAACGAATTTATCAAGTTGGTTTTTTGATTCTGGTGCATACTAATTACATTTTGATTTAGTTTCGTTTATGAATAAAAATACCTGGAAAATGGTCAGGTCTATCTGAATATACCAAAATGGCTAAAAGACTGAGGAGTATGCGTTCTCCAGAATCCAATGAAGATTGTAAACCGAGACTTGCTATGGCTCGATAACATGAAGTCTTAATTTGCTCATTGGAAATTCCTTCCAAAAGTGATGCACACCATAACTCAGATTGAGAGAGTCATGCCTTACCTCACTCCTCACTACATATTATAAACAAGTTGTTCGACAATTGAAACTTAATGCTTCATGTGCAAAGTGGGATGGTTATATAGTACGTTACATATAGACTGGCGTCCAAAATTAAAACAACAAACGTAAATTTTGCAGAGTTATGTTTATTTTGCCACAAAACAGTATAAGCAGGTGATAGTGAAGTAGAAACAATGTAAAGAATACAGAATGTAATCAACTGCAACATGCATAAAGGTAGACAACAATGTTCTTCGTTTTTTTCAACTTAATGGATTTGCACACACATTCTGACAACTGGTTAATGTGCTCAGCATAGGGTGTTACCACCTCTAGCACCAATACAGGCCTCACAATGATGGGACATGCTGCAATTAGTGTCATCAATCTGATGTTGAGGCAATGACATCCATTCTTCCTGCAGAGCTGCTTGCAAGTCTTGGAGAGTGGCTGGTGGATGCTGACATGATGCAACCCATCTCCCTAACGCATCTCACACATGCTATATGGAATTCATATTGGGAGAACAAGCAGGCCACTCCATGTGTGCAATATCTTCCATTTCCAAAAAAACATCAAACACCTGCACTCTATGAGGTCGAGCAGTATCTTCAATCAATAACAAGTCTGAGCCCACAGCACCTCACAACAACCTGCATGACATCCCAAGATTCCCTCATGGTACTTGACAGCAATTAAATCTTGCTTATTCACTCATACAATTTCATGAAGAGGTGTTCGAGTGGTCGACATAATCCCTGCCCACACCATTTGGGATCCACCTCGATATCGGTCTCTTTCCACGATGTTTGGGTCCCGAAATCGTGTTCCATGTGCCCTCCAGATGCGAATGCATCGAGAATCACTCTCAAGACCAAATTGGAATTCCACTGTGAAAAGAACATTGTCCCACCATTCGACTGTCCAGGTGGCATGTTGACGGCTCCACCCTAGACGTTTCCTTCTGTGAAGACACGTCAGACGTAAATAGAAAGCAGGTCTCCAACAATAAAGGCCACTCTGCTGAAGCCTTCTGTACACAGTTTGCCTTGACACAACATATTCAGGGAATGCTGTGAGGCCAGATGCCAGTCACAGTGCAGTACTAAGGCGGTACCGCCGTGCCCTTACAGCCCAATAACAGTTCCCTCTTTCTGATGTCACATGTGGCTGACCCTGTCCTGGTCTCCGTAATACAGTTTGTGTCTGTATAAACTGTCGCCTCATTTGAGAAACAACAGAACGATTCACATTAAGTCATTGGGCCACAACAGTTGTGACTCTCCTGCTTCCATTCTTCCTATGGCCCTCCACAGCAGAGTGTCTTCTCTGTGCTATACTGCACAGTCTGTGACTGTGTACACAGCAATTGTGGGTGCCCTGACGTCATTGCTGACGTGGTTGCCCACTGACTGGAATGCCATCTTCTGCGCAGAACACAATCTTAACAACATGTGTTGATGGTCTGTATTACTATATTGTGAATTACGACATGCGATAACCAGTGTATGTTAAAAGAGTGTATGTGGGCAAAGCTATGGGCAAGAAGCTGCTTCTAAACTTGTGAACTGATTTCAGTCCAACATTGTACACGTTACTATACAGAAAAAATGTCACAAGGGTAAGAACCAGCAACTTACTATTGGGATGGGGGGTGATAATGTGGAGGGGAAAAATGGGAAGAGGAGATGGACTAATAGAAAATTTGAATAAATATATACCCAGGTACTCAGCCAGTTCAACCTGATATTGAAACACCCCCCCCCCCCCAAAAAAAAAAAAAAAAAAAAAAAAAAAAAAAAAAACACACACACACACACACACACACACACACACACACACACACACACACACGGTTATTCCACATTCTGTCGGCGAAGCACAGTTTTGGTAAATGTAGGGGCAGACCAAGTGAAAAAAATCATGATGACGTTCTGCCCGAAGGTACCCCAGTTTGAGCTTGTGCTCACTCTCTAGCTCTCTACTGATGTCATCAACCACAGAATATTAAACTACGATCTTCCAGTATCTTTTGATTTGTTTACAATCCTAGCCCCACACCCCCTCAAAACCACAGGTAACATAGCTTCATAAACAAATGTGTGTGTGTGTGTGTGTGTGTGTGTGTGTGTGTGTGTGTGTGTGTGTGTGTGTGTGTGTGTGTGTGATTATTAATTATTGTAGCAGTGGTGGCTCATGGCAGAACTGAAGCTGTGAAGACCATTCATGAGTCACGTTTGGATAGTCTGCCAGTAAGAGCATTGCCCAAAAAAGGCTAGGGCCCAACATCAAATACTGGTATGGCACTTAGTTTTATCTGTCAGCAAATTTCACAAAACTGCAAACTGCTGCAGAGTGAAAGATTCATTCTGTTAGGTTTATCTCCTGCAGACAATAACTGTTTTCTTTCATATGCACATTACACTAAAGGGTGACCAAAATATAAGATGACCAAAAAGTGTTTAAAGTTTCTCCATGACAATGTAATATAAATAGCAAAAAATATAATTAGAAAACCATCCCAAACGAGTTTAAAAATCAGAAAACGTTGCTCAAGTGAAAGAAAGCTTGCAGCAGAACCTGAAAAAATGACAGCACTTTTTAGTCATGTAGGTGGGAATTAAGATTTTTTGTGCTAGAACATTATAAAAAAGGAGCTGCAGTTGCTGTTGTGCAAGAGTTGAAGCTTCCAAATAAACCTGTGTGTGCTCCATTCGGCCAGTGGTTTTTGAAAGAAGTGGTGTTGGACATTTGTATCTTTACTGTTTCATTTCTTAGGATGTGTCCTGGCTCAGCTGGTCTGGGTATGTGAGCTCTCAAAAGAAGGGCAATTATCATATTTACACGTGTATAAAATGACCCTGATTATAAGACCACATCCTTTTTTCAAGAAGCTTTAGAAAAATTTATTTTCAAAATATTCTGACTAATCAAAATTACAAACCGTTTTACTGACAAAGTATTCAGCCTAAAAAGTTATAATGTTAACTTATTCTAAAATTATGTCATTTATTGGTTGTCTACATTTTGATAAAACAAGGAGACACAAATTAAATGGAAAGAAATCATTTACATTAATTTGCAGACTGCTTTCTTTTCTACATTTTGGCTTACTAACCCTGTCATCTGTGGTGCCACTACTTTTAATAATAATAACAATAATAATAATAATCCTAATGGCACAGCTGAGAAATTTATACCTTCATTGTCACAAATATTTGGCTGTTTCTTACAAAATGTTGCAATTTCTGAGGTCATGGTTACTGTGGAACCTAACACAGCTGTTTCTATCTACGTACATATTCGATTTCACTCCTATACTGACCTGAGAATGTTTCAATGTCTCTTCCAAACATATCATCTACCCACTGCTCTCTCATTGGCTGCATAGAACCAGAAGCTGAGACACCCCGGTTCATTCCCATCATGCCTCATGGTCAGCGTCGACAACACTGTACCATGAAACACATAAGTACGTCACTTGCCCCTATTTAAATTTTTACTGTCTCCTGCAGAAATGACTACTACTGTTGAGTATTTGTCCAATTTTAATGTCAATTCAATTCTAACTACAAATGGATGATGTTCCTAAAAAGCCAGAGTAAACATGGTTGGCAACAAGAGGTAATTTTCTGCCTGCTCATGGCTCCTCTCCTGACACTCCTGTAGTTCTCAGCCAAACTGATATTAGTGTTCCCCTTCAAAACTTTCCACAGTGCTGTGCTTGAGCAACTGTGAAAAACAGACTTTAATATCTTCTAGGATGCAAGTCATAAGTAAGAACAGCAACTAATACAGAAATAAAAGAGAGCAATCAGGATTCAGTCAAATTCTCTTACTTTCACTCGGCCCAGGATCTACTGACATCTATTGGTACTATCTTCAACTTGGCTCTTGCACTGTAATTTATTCTCACAACAATTGCAGTCAGTTCAATATGAATGATTTCATTTGTCAGACATTTCATTCTGGGTTAATTTTCCTTCCTGTTTCACCTGAATGTCACCATCTTGCTGCAAAGCTGGTAACGTTTTTACCCAGTATTCTCATATGTGAGCAGCAACTGAATTTCTGATTTGCAATCTAAATAGTAAATTACTGCAATCTCTCGCAATCAAATAAAATATTGCTATGGGTTCCGAATCAAGTAATGTTTCCTGAAGGACAACATTTCTGCTTTTGAATGTTCTCTTTATTTAAAAAGCAGAATTAATCAAAATATCCACAGGTGTACTATCGGTCTACAGTGTTCAACGGGCACAATATTTCGGCAATCATACATTTCGCCATCATCAGGTGAACTGACGGACTGAGCTCCTGTGAACGTGCCAGCACGGAGATCCGTACGCTATGGCTGCTCAGAGGGAACTGGGTTCGGTCGCGGTGGCGGCTGATTTAAATACCCTCTGCCCTTGGCGCGCTCCCTCCGCTGTCCGCACCACGGTCGCGCGGTGGAACAGATTGCGACAGCATCTGAGATGACGTCGGTGTGATGGCTCTGTCCACCGTGGTCGTCACAACTATATGTTTGCTCGATTTACTCTTGATTAACCGAATACGCCGGGAGGAACTCAAGAATCACAGCAGAATTAATGTTTGTACACGGTATCCATACATGTATGAGAACTTTTATTGCAAACCTGTTCAAATACAACAGTTTGTAAGATGCTAGAATGTAGAGCTATTTCCTCCTGTGTTTCATAATACTGTCACATATTTTAAGTAGAGCAACAGATTGTTGTAATGGCTAGTTCATAGTTTCTCACATATCCCTTGCACTAGTGCCGCGCAACTCAAATTTCACGTGACTGCTCGAGCAATGTCGATACTGTGTCGTGCGCTTTGGTGTATCGGGAGATGTTGAACCTGTTCAAAAGTGAATGTGGTTCCCCAGTGCTGCTTTTCCGAATTCTTCAAAATAAATCTGCACATGACCTCAATATCCCGAGCTTCATCTGCAAGTGAAAGACTACCCCCATATACTTTATTTAACAATGTAAAAATGTTAACTTCAGCAGCAATAGTTTAATCTGTGAATGTAAGAAATAACCCGGTGTTTTTTGAATGACTAATTTGGAAAAAAACCTCGACTCATAATCAGATAAATACAGTATAACGGTCATATGAACTCTAAGAACAAGCACTATTACACACCATAAAATCCTCCTCACTATGTTGAGCTGCTGGTGCTTGGTTTTAAGACTGATGTTTGGTGCACTATTTCTGTGTCATTTATATTTGGGACACACTATATTCTAAGTCCAATATATAACAGACTTATTTTGACTGAACTCTTTGGTTTGACTAGGTGTGAGGCCACTATTGTTAGCTTTCTACTTACTACTAACACAATATGGGGAGAGTGGATACAAAACATTTAAAACAACAGGGAAAAGTAAGAATATTACTGGTTGTAGTTTCCTAGGACTTTATAAAAAGTACAAAGTCACTCACACGATTAAGAAATGACCTACATCAATAAATAAAGAAGTGCATTGAGTGATTCACACATACTTGGCACACGTAGTGTCTAAATTTTCATGTTTCTTTAACAAAATTTGATATAAAAACCTGATGATTAGGTCAGAGCAGGGTAGGGATTGCCAAACTGAGCAAACTCTTCCTGATATCCATAGGTCAGAAATACACCAATGTGGAGATGCAGACATAAAATGACAGTTAATCACCAATGATCACATGGAAGTTTGGCTGGTAAATTAACACATTTGGGTGTGTCTAGTAGTGTGGTTTTGTCTGATAAAGCTGATGCTGTGTTATGTTTTGGTTTTTGTGCTCTATTGCATTTGTTGTCTTATACTGTAGCACACTGGAGTCACGGTGATCAGGTACACAAACAATGAGGAAGTCTAAATTCACACTGCTTACAGGGCAGTGGAAATGCAACACTGTGGGTACGAGAAAACAATATGTTGAACATTTTGCAAACAGTAGGCCATCAGCAGTCAACACCTTTAGGGATCGTCACTTGAAAGAAACAGCCATGTTTGCAGTGAAACAGGCATGTACAGGATGGCTAAGAACAGTGAGGACTCTGGAATATGTTGAAGAGGCACTTCAGCATTTAAATACAATGCCTTCAATCACCATCTTAGCAACAACTTGTGAACACCATGTCACCTATCAGTTTACTTGGAATGTCACAAAGGAAAATGACTTCACAATTAATAAAATATTCCTGGCTATTATGCTGTGGTCGAATAGATTTCACTTTAAAACCTGATGATTCACACCCCACAAAATTTTGCTGTAGTCAGTAGCAAGCCAGGGTGTGAATCCCTTGAAAATGTCCTCCACAGATGGGGACGAAACATTAGGTTTTAAAGTGAAATCCATTAGACCACAGCATACTAGCCCAGAATATTTTATTAATTGTGACAATTTGGGCCGTGAAAGTTTACATTTTACAACAAGGAAAATATTTACATTCTTACCATGGACAAATGATTCAAGCTTTGAAAATACAAGATTATTGAAGGTGAACAAGTTTCTGTGCCTGGGTGTTAAGGCAGCATCAGCATCTAAATAACAAGAATTTTCTCTACTTCATCCTGTTCACGGATGATGGAATTTTTACTAGGGAAGCAGTACTTAATGACCACAACTGTCACTGGAGGGTACTTGAAAATCACCATTAAAATTGAAAAACAAAGTCACTAAAAGAGTTTTGTTGAATGTCTGGTCAGGAATTATCTGCGACATCTTGAATAGAGCTTTTATTCTACCTCCTTGATAAAATGGACAAATTATTTACAATATTTAAAAGTGGAATCGCTCATACTTATCAAAACAATTCCTCTCCATGTACATCAAAGGTTGTTCAAACAGAATGGTGATATCCTCTATTCCATTCTGGTGGGCAAGTGATGTTTGAATGAAGTGTTTGGATGTAGGTTGATTCGATGCAGTGGTCTTCGACAATGGTCTCCCTGACAGTCTTATTCAACACCACTGTACTTTTTGTATGGGGTTTTATGAAAGACCCCCATCTATTAAATGCTGGTCACAAGAATTTTTGAGGACTCGACAATAATTTGTAGCATGTGTGGGATTTCAAACGTTTGTTTTAAGCATCTGATTTGAGAAAAAAGTGTGTTAAAAATTTATCACAGTTTTCTTTTTCACACTGTCTTAGTTCCAACATACTGATCTACTGTACTTGTTAAAATAAACTTTCATTTATGATCTCTGTACATCACCAAAAACTAAAACAAATCACTTTTCAATTTTTCTATTAACACCACCGCACCTTATAGCACCACATGCCAAATATCTTACTGCAGCGCAGTTTCTGCCTTACAGCTTACTATCTTAACTAATTTATGGCCTTATAGTACTTTTAATGTAGATTATGCAATAGTGAAGCTTTACCCAGTAAACGTCACACAAAATTCACATCAAATGTAACAACCATGGATGAGAATTTAAAGTTTGTCTAGCTTTAATTATTGAGCTGAAGCCATTATCTTTGGCTAATTTCATTAGTAAGTAACTTTGCCCTTTAGCATAATAGGTAATAGTTGGAGCAAATATATTTGAATGTACATACTGTAGTGAACTTGTTGCTGATAGTCATTTTATGACTGCAGCTCCGATTTCCAACCTATTGTTATCTGGAAAATTTTGCTTGATTTGGCGATCCCCTACCTGCTATGATAGGTTTTGTCCTCCACTTTATATAAATGTTCAGTATGAGATTGGTGCAAATACAAAGCATGCAATATTTAATATTTTCCTAATTAAATGAAAAAAAGAAACATACTTACCAATATGGCTAATAAGTGTACGGAACTTGTCTAAATAACTCTGCCCATCAGCTGTCAGTCCCAGTTTCCGAATTCCCCTATTGAATTTTTCTGCTCTGTCAAATGGGTACTTTGATTCCAGCTGGTTCTTGTTTTCACGAAAATATCGTATGTCTTTTATGAGGCGTGACTTTATGTGTTCATCATACATGAACTGGGAAAAAATAAAAAACTTTTTCCGAAGAAACTGATAGGTGAAGTTAACCTGTAATTAGACATTTACGATTACTGAAACAAGATTTGACAGTCTATCATTAATGAATAAATATTTTAAAATATAGTATAACCCCACTTTTATGTTCCCGGAATTAACATTTTTCCACCATTTATGACATTTTTTATCGCTCCCATCAAATTTCCTATGTTCACATTGATAATTCCATGCCAATTTTATGTTAAAATACCTATAATTTTCCAATGACTTACTCTTTCTGAAACAATGTTCATGGAGAAAAAGCTGACATAACTGACATATCCTGATGCAGATCTGGTACTGGGCTTCAGCAGTATTTACAAATGTTATGCAGTTAAGTTTTTTGAAACCAGGACAGACTACTCAAAAGGTCTGAATCAGTAAAAGTGAGTATAATATGTGCTCTATTTCTTTCTGCTGCTGACCTCTACTTGACATGGTGGCTGATGTGAGTAACTAGGTTCATTCGAATAATGACCTGTCACAACATTTTTTTAAGTCTCTACTGCGCATGCGCAACCTCATGATTGTTGCTCTCTTAATGATAGCTTGAAAACACATTTTGCATGTTTTGTTGTTTGGCCACTTGTAGCTCCAGTTGCCAACTTTGTGTTGTTCAAATGTTTCTGGTTTAAATAATGAAATGCTGCACCAGTTAAGTATTTTTTTTTTTCATGCTTAGCGAAATACATTTCAAGAATTTATTCTCACTGACAAGTGCAAATATTTATGTATTGTGATGTTTGACACACGTAATACGTATGTAATATGCTGGGTACTCCCACTCTGCCCTGATACCTATTTCACAACTAACCATATACTTCTAAACTGTCCTGAGAACTTTTTATTCTCTTGATGTAAAGCACTGTTTTAGCCTATTTGATGACATTCAACACTTTTTAGTATTGCCTGTAACTAGGTTCGGATTGTCCTTCATATTATGACACAGCTACTGTTTCCTCATACATGACATTCTATTGCCATTAATTCCTCAAATTGGTTGCTTATCAGTATTGTGTATCTGCCTGCAATGTTTGACAGAAAATAATTAGCACAGAAAGTGATAAAAAGGTTTGAAGAAATGCACTGTATTTGTTGTTTAAGTTGTCTGTACTGTAGCCTTCCTGTCAAGTACACCCTTCAAGATTGTCTTTAAATGTCTGTTTTGCATGTGGAATTATACTCTGAATTCTTTTTTCACTACTTTAGGTTATAACTCTGCCTCAATTCCTTTTAGTATTACAATCGGTGCATCATGATTTTACATGTCATTACAAATTTCTCTCACATAGTGCCAATCAAACTAGCAAACAATCTATGAAAATACTGTCTATGGTCTTGCTGCTGTTGTCCTCAACACTAATTGGAAATTACATTATGTACCAGACTACAAGATTAAAGCACATTCATTAATGTTCTTTTCTACGGCAAAACATTTCAAAAGTTAATACTGAAAAAAAAAAAAAAAAAAAAAAAAAAATAAAATAAAATAAAAAATTACGTCTTTCTTAAGAACTGAGCCTAGCATGGTATCAAGTCTGGAGAGCGAACTCACGTAGTCTGAATTGACGTATGTGTAGAGGGCTGCAATGAGAAGTTTTTCCCTTGAAAATTCAAAAATTTGATTTTTGTAATATGACTACGAAGTCTTTCTTGACTGAGTCCTCGCATAAAAAGTTCTTGGTTTACTTGCCGTGTCAAATTTGGATAAAATCCCAAGCTTTCGATGACTACCTCTGTTATCTTCGTCAGGGGTAAAACTGACTGTCGTGGACTGGTGAGGCTTCCGCTTTTATAAGCAGTGGACGACTTCTCATTGGCTGGATGACGTCACGGAGAAAACAGCGCGTACCGAGGTGGTGGCCTCTATATCCATAGATTTTGTTTGCGCGCTTTATCCAGCGTTGCTCGGAGCGCCATCCATCGCAACAAGCAGAGAACTGCGACGAATGGAAGAAGTCTCCTTCTGCGCTCTTTCTTTATCAATTGCGCGCTTCCATGCATTGCTGAGCGCATAACCGGAGTCTCTGTTGAAATTATTTTCACAGAGTCTAATTTCAACTGCTTCCCTGATGACAGAGTCCCAATAGTTTGAAGCGTGAGCAAGTAGTCTTGTTTCATCAAATAAAATATTATGTTTATTTAACAAACTGTGCTCAGCCACCGCTGATTTTTCTAGGTACCTGTATTTCAGGTGATACTGATGTTCCACACAGCGATCAGCAACAGTTCTTATAGACTGGCCCACATAATTTTTCCCACACTCGAAAGGAATGCTGTAAATTCCCGGTACTCTCAGCCCAAGATTATCTTTCACGGGTCGCAGCATTTCCTTAATCTTCCTGGGTGGCCGGAAGACTGGTCTCAGTCCCTGCTGGCTCAGGACTCTGCCGATCTTGCAGGTCATTGCACCGCAGAATGGTAGCTGCGCGATGTGTTGGTCCTCTTGATCTGTTCGAACAGCATCCTTCCTTGGTTTCTTCGCCAGAGTAGATCTGATATCACGATCAGAATATCCATTTTTTATGAATACCATCGTCAGATGGTTAATCTCGGAGCTGAGATGATCCTTGTCCGAAATAGTCCTTGCTCTGTGTACCAAGGTATTCAGCATAGCTCTCTTCTGAGCTGGGTGGTGAAAACTATGCGCGTTTGGATATAAATCTGTATGCGTCTGTTTTCTGTACACACAATGTCTGAGACTTCCATCTGATTTCCACTCCACCAGCACATCTAAGAAGGGTAACTTCCCATCCTTCTCCACCTCCACTGTAAATCTTATGTTCTGATGTATACCATTCAAATGATCAACCAACTGCTGCAGTGCCTCATTGCCGTGTGGCCAGATTATAAATGTATCATCAACATACCTGAAGAAGCAGGACGGACGTAAGGGAGCACTGTTCAATGCTCGTTCTTTGAAATCAGCCATGAAGAAGTTAGCTATGGCTGGTGACAGTGGCGAACCCATGGCTGTTCCATCAGTCATTTCATAATATTTTCCACCATAAAAAAAAAATAGGTGGTCGTCAAAGTGTGTTGAAATAATTTCAATATTTCAGGAGAGAAATGAGCAGCCAACAGTTTTAATGTAACTTCCACTGGAACCTTTATAAACAAAGAGACCACATCTAGGCTGATCATGATGTCATTCGGACGTATCCTCATCTGCTTTATAATGTCAACAAACATTTTTGAGTTATTAATATGATGGCTACAGTGGCCGACTACAGATGCTAATAATTTGGTTAAGTATTTTGCCAACCGATATGTAGGAGACCCAATAGCACTAAAAATAGGTCTCAACGGAACCCCATCCTTATGGACTTTGGGTAGACCATATAACCTGGGTGGTCTTGGTGCTCTTCGTTGTAGATTCTTGACTAGTTCTTCTGGGAGGCCAGAGATCTTCAGTAGCTCCCCTGTCTTCCTACTAAGTGCTGCTGTGGGATCCCGTTTAAGAATACGGTACGGTACGTTTAGTCCCTTACTGAGAACCGAGATGGTGGCATCCTTATATAGTTGCCATCTGTTTTTGTCTGCAGTTTTGTCACCTTGGGACTGGAAATGGGTAAACATGACCTTGGCTGCACATCAGAGAGCTAATTTAAGCAAGACTACAGCAAAACAGGCTGATAAATTTGTGCACCTAAAGATTAAGGAAATGCTGCGACCCATAAAAGATAATCTTGGCCTGAGAGTACCGGGAATTTACAGCATTCCTAGCTAGTGTGGGAAGAATTATGTGGGCCAGTCTATAAGAACTGTTGCCGATAAAAATCAGTGGTGGCTGAGCACAGTTTGTTAAATAAACATAAGATTTTATTCGATGAAACAAGACTACTTG
Source organism: Schistocerca nitens (assembly GCF_023898315.1). Taxonomy (NCBI): domain Eukaryota; kingdom Metazoa; phylum Arthropoda; class Insecta; order Orthoptera; family Acrididae; genus Schistocerca; species Schistocerca nitens. Next base: position 317,676,227 of record NC_064616.1, read on the forward strand.
CTCACACTTCAAACTATTGGGACTCGGTCATCAGGGAAGCAGTTGAAATTAGACTCTGTGAAAATAATTTCAACAGAGATTCCGGTTATGCGCTCAGCGTGCAACTGATAAAGAAAGAGCGCAGAGGGAGACTTCTTACATTCCTCGCAGTTCTCCGCTTGTTGCGATGGATGGTGCTCCAAGCAACGCTGGATAAAGCGTGCAAACAAAATCTATGGATATAGAGGCCGCCACCTCGGTACGCGCTGTTTTCTCCGTGACGTCATCCAGCCAATGAGAAGTAGTCTACTGCTTATAAAAGCGGAAGCCTCACCGGTCCACGACAGTCAGTTTTACCCCTGATGATTTTTGTAATGTTCTGATATGTCAACTCTTTTGAATGCAATATTACATGGGTATAAATAGCCACTTCTCCCTTCTGCAGTGAACTCATAGCACAGATTACAGGTAAGATGTGCCCATCCAAAATGAGATTTTGTATTTCTTTGCTACATAAGTGATGCTCTGAGACATAAATAATGTCAATGTCAAGACCTATTAGTAGGGACAGGAAACTTTCATGATGACATAAAAATAACCCAAGATTGGCGGTTTTTTTACAAAGTGTTGCTAAATCAGTGATTTTTATGACATGTCATGAACTTTGTCATTTTCCTGTATAAAAAAATAATATACAGGATGGTTATAATTAAAGTTAAACTTTCAAAATGCTGTAGAAATAACACCACTGGTCAGAACGATATCAAATTGCAACAGAATATTATCGGAGAAGAGGGAAAGCATATGGCAGAAGAAGAAAAACAGTGTGAAAAATGATCAATAGATGGCGCTCTATGTGCCAGAATACGTAAATGAAAACACCTGTCATGCCCATAACCCACTGAAGTTGGCATAAACATGGTCGGCACATTGCTTTTCCTCCTTTCACGTCTGCAATGTTCACCGTGACTGTCTCAATGCAGGATCACGTTCTGCTTGTAAAGTGGTATTACAAGAATGATGAATGTGCACACATCGCTCTGCTGAAGTTCCAGACACTGAATGGTTTGAAAAAAAAAAAGGAACTGGTCCAATGACTGCCGTCGGTCTGGCAAAAATGATTTGAAAATTCGAAAATACTGGTTCTTTTGGTGTGCAATCTTGGAGGAAGGGGGGAGAACGAATTGATTCGACAGGAAGCAGTGGCCACAGCAATGCAGGAGGAGACAAGTGGTGGTGTGTAAACGTGTAGTGCACGAAGAATTGCCTGAACATTGGACATACTTGTGCGCACGGTGCATAATATCCTACGAAACATCCTTCTTCGCTATCCATTCACAATTACCCATGTGCACGAATTGCTTCCTGTTGACCTACCAGCACGAGAGACCTTTGCTTCAGAATTTCTTGGTCTCATGGAAGTGGACAATGATTGGCCATAGAAGATTCTGTGGACAGACGAAGCCCACTTCCATCTGACAGGATATGTCAATACACAGAATTGGCGAATATGGTCAATGGAAAATCCACACGCAAATCAACAAGTATCACTTCATCCTGAAAAGGTCACTGTGTGGTGTGGCTTTACGGAACCATTTATCATAGCACCATAGTTTCTTGAAGAGACAAGTGCTTCTGGTCCTGTTACCTGTACCGTCACTGGTAAGCACTATGAGTGTGTTTAGAACAACCACAACATTTCAGCTCTCCAACAGCGTTGATATGTGGATGGATCATTTTTATGCAAGATGGCACACCTCCGCACATTGCAAATCTAGTTAAGCAGCTGCTGACACACCATTTCGGAAATGCTAGAATTATCAGCTGCCATTTCCCTACAGCCTGGCCATCCTGATCACCTGGTCTTAATCTGTTTGACTTCTGGCTGTGGGGCTATCTGAAAGACATTGTGTTCAGTGTTCTGACTTAAAACTTAGCTGTATTGAAGACATGCATTGCGGAAATGCTTTGATCAGTTGTAGAATGTGCTGTTTTTCAATTTCAACTTGTTGCAGAAAACGGTGGACAGCATATTGAACATGTTTTGCGCCAGTCACATGGAAATAATCTGTTCTGAGTTTGATTGGTGCTTTCTATGCGGTTTTTGCCTTCAGGGCAATTAAAAAGCCATTTTTCCCATCCGATACAATATGACCTTGCCATGATGGATGGGCTTACGTAACTAACAATATCACACCTGTACACCCATGCACAATGAGTAGTACAGTTTGTTTAATGTCAAATGTACACCTTAGGCATTGCTGTACGATTCATTCGTCATTTGTAGTCGACCACTATTAAATTGTGATGCGCACAGCGCCATCTATTGCGACATTTTGTAACTATTTATTTTTCTTCTGCCATTCAATACTCCATTGCAATTTGACGTCATTCCGACCAGTGGTGATATTTCTACAGCAGTCTGAAAGTTTAACTTTAATTATAATCATCCTGTACATCTGAGGATGGCAGTTTAGCAATATTCGTAACTTGTAGTTATGGAATGTTGAAATTGAATTTTGACTTCTTTTTTCCTCAAGGCAGGGTTCGTGTATAAGCTTAAAATGACAGATCATATCCTTCTAACTATGATGTGTTGTCACAAATCACACCAAAATTGGAGAAAACTGAAATTGGCAAAAAACCCAAGTTGGCAAAAAGCCAGCAAAATTGGTAAAAAAAAAATTGCACCAAGATTTGGGAAAAAAATAGCACCAAATACGGCAAAAATAGCACAAAATTTGGAAAAAAGGTAGCACAGCATTTGGCCATAAAATAAAGTGATTTTTCCCTGTCCCTTTTTATTAGCATTTGACCTAATTTAGCTGTAATTCATGTAATATATTGTTCAAATAAGCTTACTGCATCTCTAATCTGCTTTCCCCATTTATTGACCTAACTACCTCAAATGAGGATATCTCCTACCTGACTTCAACCTAAAGGTAGGTCTGCACTTTCAATGTCTTATCACCAGTATTTGTCCTCGTGAATTCTGAGCAGCAATCTTCTCATACCAACTGCCTATACAGAATAATAAGCCCGGTCTCTACCAAGAGTGTTCTCAGCCTCTTTCACTATCACTAAGTGATCCTTTTTAGTAAGGTCCAGCCTCTGCACAGTGTATGGCTATGAGGCTGCCCTGCATGTCTCACTGGCTAATGTGATACCCTGGTGGTGCATTAAGTCATGCATTTCAAGTTACTTACGTTGTGCTGACTGATATGTGGCGCAGCCATAATATGACTAAGAATGAGTGGATTGTTTGTAAAACTGAAGTAAGTTATGACCTGGCTGGCTATCAAACTCTTTCTGTTCTGACGTGCAGAATTACCTGCGTGCCCTTTAAGTCAGGCATCCATGTCAAATTTCTCAGCAAATACACGGCCCCAACACCTCATCAGATCATCAAAATTTTGAATGATGTATTTGTGACAGGTTACAACATGATGACACACACTATCTTTCAAATGAAAATCTAGAATCTGTTTCCCTCGTCTGTTCCTTTACCTTTCGGGCACCCACTACAACTGACGTGATGATGTAAGGCTGGCCAATAAACGGAAAATAATAATATTGTCCAGATGCAGGAAGTGTTGCACAGAGTTTATGATTGTGGTCAATACACAGAATGTCCCACACCTAGAATAAAACACATTTTTCTGGGCAAAAAAAATTTTTTTTGTTAAGTGTGTTTTAAGCAAACCATTATCGATTTATTAACCGGTAATCAGATAGGAGTAATGCAGAAGTAAGTTTTATATTGAATCAGAAACTAAGAATATGGATAAGCTACTATCAACAGTATAATGAATGCATTATTGTAGCCAAGATAGGCACAAAGCCCACATCTGCCACAGAAGTTTATATGGCAACTAACTCTATAGATGAAGAAGAGATTGAAGAAATGTATGACGCAATGAAAGAAATTATTCAGATAGTTAAAGGAGATGAAAATTTAATAGTGATGGGGGACTGGACTTCATTAGTAGGAAAACTAGTAGGTGAATGTGAACTGGGGGGAAAGGAATGAAAGCGGAAGGCGCCTGGTAGAGTTTTGCACAGAGCATAATTTAATCACTGTTGAAACTTGGTTTAAGATGCACGAAAAAAATACATGTGGAAGAAACCTGGAGACACTGGAAGGTAAGGGCAAGACAGAGATTTCAGAACCAGATTTTAAATTGTAAGACACTTCCAGGGCCAGATGTGGACTCTGACCACAATTTATTGGTTATAAACTATAGATTCACAGTGAAGAAATTCACAATTAATAAAATGTGCCAGGCTATTATGCTGTGCTCGAAAGGATTTCACCTTAAAACCCAACGTTTCATCCCCATCTGTGGAGGACAGTTTCAAGGGGTATCGTAGCTTTTTAGAATGTCTGATTTACACCCTGGCTCACTACTGACTACAGCGAAATTCTGCTTCTGCGAGCTTCTGCACAGTGGCGTAACATCACATGTTTTGACTACATGAGCGCTATTGGCCACTGTTGACTGCTGTTGCTATCATCCCATGATGAAAGACTGGTACACATCATCATCATCATCATCATCATCATCTTCAGCACTGGAATCCAAATGTCATTCAATTTCATGCCCTCCACCTACCTACTGAAATTCCTTGGGTGTTTTGTAATCTCTATGGCCTCTCTGTACAGCCCTTCATGGTATCTGCTTGTAGCTGGCGGGACTTGAGTCCTATCAAAATGAATGTGGCGGTTCCCTGGCTGCATAGCAGGTTCTGCAACAGCTGATCTGTCAATCTCCTCTAGTTGTTTTTTGACACCCCACAGCTACACATTATCCTATACATTCCAGCTTTCTCAAGCGATTGGTGAGCATCCTTAGCCAATTTAAGGTGATCTTGTATCTTGCGTGTCGGTGTGTAAATTACTCCATTTTTTCAAGATTTTTTTCTATCCAGTCAGTTACATCCTTAAATGGCATGAAAACTTTTAATTTCAATGGCGCTTTAGCATTGCTTTCATTTCTACGTGTTGGTCTTAACACTCTATTCACCTCAGTGAACGAATAACCATTCTTGACTGATGCATTGGTGAGATGTTTTAATTCTGCGTCAAGCAGCTCTGTTTTGCAGATTTTCCTTGCTCTATCTGCCAACGTTTTTATGATGCCTTGCTTTTGTTGTGGGTAGTGGTTGGAATCTCAGTGTAGGTAAATGTCTGTGTGCGTGCATTTTCCATAAACTGTGTGGTCTAAGCTACCATCTTATTTCTTGGAAACTAGCACATGAAGAAATTTGATCTTCCACTTGCTGCCTCCTCCATGGTAAACTGAATCTTCTGACTGACCCAATTCAGATGTTTGTGAAAACAATTCAGTTCCTTCCTGCCACACTGTACAAAACAAACATAGCCTCCACATAATGGAACCAGATTTAAGTTTCTTGTTCACAGCTTCCAATGCCTGCGCCTCGAATTTTTCCATAATGAAGTTCACTATAATTGGGCTTAAGGGACTCCCCATAGCGACACCATCTGCCTGACCATAGAACTCTTTGTTCCATTTGAAATACGTGGTTGTGAGACAATATTGTGAGTTCTTGATGACAGCATTATTACAACCATATGTGAGCCAATCGGATTCATATATCAAGAATTCAGCACATTTTATCAGTAAATTAAATGGCATTGTGGTACAGCTTGAAGACATTAGTTTTGATGTGGTGTCGCTATTCAGTATGGTTCCACTCAATGAAGTGTTGCAACAGCTGAATTGGATTTTTCCTTCTGATTTTGCAGAATTGTTTAAATATTGCCTCACAACCACGTATTTCAAATGGAACAGTAAGTGAAACTCCTTGCTTCTTAGCAATTAATTTGATTATGACATATATAAATTACTCTAACTACTGTATGCACTGGTCAAGTAACCCTGCTTTGAGGATTCTTAATGCTGACATTTTGTAACTGAAGATATTTGAGAAAATAAAAAAAAGAATAAAATGCATTTTGTTGTCACTGATAATATTCCTGAAAATCGCACTGATAGTTTCGTTACAGTGAAACCCATTTTGGACATACTGAAGCGGATATTCTCAGAGACAGTAACTCCTACTGAGTATCAATCTGTAAATGAAATGAGAATCCCCTTCAAGGGCAGGAGTTGGGCAAAACAGTAGGTTAAGTCTAGATGCAAGAAGTGGGGATTCAAAGTGTAGCTATGCCTTTCTTTTGTTGTGGGTGGTGGTTGGAATCTCCGTGTAGGTAACTGTCTGTGTGCGTCCGCTCTAGCTCAGTTGGATATGTGACAGTTTTCTGAGATGTCACAAGGGAAAAAGCAGAAACAGGCTACCACAATACGCCCTAACATTGGTCCTACTGGGAACACTATTGTAAGAATGTGCCAAGGGTAAAAGGAAAGACTCAGAGGCTACTTTGTGACAATCTGTTCACAACCACCTCACTGTTTTCATACCTGAAGCAAAAGAAAATTCATGTATTGGAAACCATAAGGTTGAACAGACTGCAGATTACAGGGTGCAGAGGATAAACCAACTAACAGCAAAGCTCTAATAAAATCAGGTCAGGTTTCAATGTCTACAGCTACATCTAATGACAATGTAACAGTTGTGCGATGGGGGAACAGAAACACTGTCCATGTGGTATCTACCTTTCCTGATGTGGCACCAACTGATAAAGTCAAAAGATGGGAAGTGAAGAGCCATGCTCACATAGAAATAGAAAGGCCCTGTGCCGTAGCACGTTACAACAAATTTATGGGAAGAGTAGACATGACTGACCATATGGTGGCACATTATCCTCACACTGTAAGAACAATAAGTTTTATTTGAGAATATTTTTCTCACTTTTATGATGTTGTCCTGGTAAACACAGGAATTATTTTCAGTAGAGCTTCAAGTGTGTGACGAAAGCATGGCAGACCATCAAGCACCCCTGACATTGCTCGCTTGAAGAAAAAGCAACACCTTGGATGTTTAGCAGATATAAGGTTGGATGGAGTAGCAAAGAAGGAATGGAAGAGTCCCCTAAGGGCAGAGATAAAAACTGCAAAAGAAGAACCAGATATATTCGCAAAAAATGTAAAATGCTAGTTTGCCTGTAATGTATGGAGTTCTCCCACAATAACTAATATGAACAATTTCTTGTTGGTTGAATTTTGCCTTTACAACATTTCTTAGTTTCTTTATGTATTCCATCATGTTTACGCTTATACTGTATAACCTGCTTTGCACCATTTACACAAATGCGGCCACTTCTTGTTTTCATTGCTGGACAGTACATTTGTACCGACAACACATTTGTAGTGACTTCCTAACATCTGAAGTATAGTGTAAAAATTGTCTGAATTGAAATTATTAATACAATTTATCCCTGAAGAGGTTACAACAATAAGTTCAATGCGTCTCCAAACAAAAAAATCATCAATTGATTTTAATTTAATGTCAACAACTCCTAGGCATTTCCACAAAAGATTAGTTTAACAGGGAACCATCATCCACTCATGACTGTACCCTTATCTGCATGCCTGCACTTCACAGGAGAAAGTTGCTACTATGAATGACACTGATTTTGATGATGAGAAATGAAGTCATATAATTGCAGTCACGTAGATATTGGAACAGGAAGTGCTAACACATAAAAAACTATTATTAATTATTAATATTATTACATTACATACTACAAGATTAGCACAGTTTAAACCACTTGCTAACGATACAAAATTACATATTTAATTTACAAGTACAATAAACATATTCTTATTTTGTTTATGTCAGTTCTACACATCTAAAAAATACTCACTGCAGTGTTCATAATTCCAGTCCCATGAGTTCTGATTGAATTTGCTATATGGCGAATGTTAATTGTGTTGAGATGCTTGTTACTGCTCGAATGCTGAATGAAAATTTGATTGTTCAAATTGTACAAGTACTGGCACACAAATTCATTGATGTTTCTCATTATTTCCAAAACATCCAGACCCTGCACAATAAATTGAAGTTTAAGCAACACTTTTAGAATATATAGCCTGAGGGTTGAAAAATTCATCACATGTCTTTCCAAAGATAGGATATTTGTGAGCTTTTTAAGACCAATCTCAGACCCATCCAGGGAGAAAATGTTTTCTCTGGCTATGTTTAATAACAAATTATATACTTCAGCAAATGATTATATACTTCATTTTAAGAAGACATGATTACATCAACAACTTAAAACATCTCACATTTTGCTGAAAACAAAAGTATTTGCTAATATTTTAGAAAAATTATAGACCTATTCACACAACTATTTATAAATGAATAAACTGAACTTCATACTATAAATTACTTATACATACTTCTAAACCAACTACTTATGACATCATAATATAGGCGAACCATTCTATAACTGTTCACATTCACATAAATAAAAAATCAACACTAACAGATAAGAAAGATCTACGGTGTCGCGGAGGAAGGGATGTTAAAATGAAGGAAAATGTGTCACAGAGAATAGGATACAAAATATAGTAAATTATTAAGCACAGTGCCAGCTTCAGTTCGCAAATGATAGAAGGGACAAAGTTCCAAATCAAGATTGATTACAAAATCAAAAATAGAAAGAATAAGGCAAGGAAAGAATAACAAAAAAGGGGAAAAGGAGAGAGAAAGGGGTGCAGGTATGGACAGGGAGAGGAAGACGAGTATAGAGGAGTAGAACCAAAATACGGAAACACCAGAAACACATGACATTACCATGACCTATACGGTGTAGGAAACCCGATGGCATTCAAAACAGATTCAAGTTGTCTCAGAATGGATAAATACAGGTCTTGTATGGTTTTCAGGTAATCTTATACCCATCTTCCTGCAAAATTGAAGGCATCAGGTAACAATGATGGAGGTGGATAGTGATCATATATTCTTCTCTCCTAAGTAAACCACAAAGAATCAACAATATTGAGATCTGGCGGCTGTGGTAACCATGGGAGATGCAACAATTTATCCTTGTGCTCACAAAACCAGTCCTGGATGATGCGAGTTGTGTGAACAGGGACCCTGTTGCCTTGGAACACAGCATCAGCACTGGGGGGAAAAACATTGTACGGTGGGAGGGACTCGATCAGCCAAAATGATCACATAATCTTTGGCAGTAATGCGACCTCACAGAGTAATCACAGGGTCCATGGAATACCACGATATGGCTGCCAAAGTCATCACCGAGCACACACCATGTTTCACTCTATGGATGTAAACTCGGCAGGAAATTGGAAATAGTGTGAAACAAGACCTTCTAACCAGATTAGTTTCTTTCATTGCTCCATAGCCCACATTTTATAGTTTGAGCACCATGTTCTGCTGTTGCAGGCATTTGCATCACTGATGGGTTGTTTAGGAATTCCAGATCATCCTGCACATCCCCGCTGATGGGGCTCCCTTTGTGTTGTTTTCATGTTGACAGAATTCACAAGTGCAACACTCAAGTTCTGCAGTGACTTTTGCAGCTTATGGATTTCCAGCACACTGGATCAATAATGGGACAGCAAGTTGTGTTGATGAGTCTGATTTAGAAAACAGCCAAAGTTGCAAGGTTCAGTTTTTTATTTAATTTATGACTATAAAACTGTAATTTTCATTTTCCATGTCATAGGATGATTTGAAAATGGGTTCAGAGAACCCAAAACTAGTCATTAATTAGATAAAAAACTGAATTTTGCAACTTTGGCTGTTTTCTATGTCAAACTTATTTTTCATCACAATCCTCTTTAATAACCATCTGCTCACAATCAGTCAATACATACCCGTACTGGTACGGATCCCACACTGTTGAGCAATACTCAAGTATAGGTTGAACGAGTGTTTTGTAAGCCACCTCCTTTGTCAATGGACTACATTTTGTAAGGACTCTCCCAATGAATCTCAACCTGGTACCCGCCTTACCAACAATTAATTTTATATGATCATTCCACTTCAAATCGTTCTGCACGCATACTCCCAGAAATTTTACAGAAGTAACTGCTACCAGTGTTTGTTCCGCTATCATATAATCATACAATAAAGGATCCTTCTTTCTATGTATTCGCAATACATTACATTTGTCTATGTTAAGGGTCAGTTGCCACTCCCTGCACCAAGTGCCTATCTGCTGCAGATCTTCCTGCATTTCGCTACAATTTTCTAATGCTGCAACTTCTCTGTATACTACAGCATCATCCGTGGAAAGCTGCATGGAACTTCCGACACTATCTACTAGGTCATTTATATATATTGTGAAAAGCAATGGTCCCATAACACTCCCCTGTGGCACGCCAGAGGTTACTTTAACGTCTGTAGACATCTCTCCATTGGTAACAACATGCTGTGTTCTGTTTGCTAAAAACTCTTCAATCCAGCCACACAGCTGGTCTGATATTCCGTAGGCTCTTACTTTGTTTATGAGGCGACAGTGCGGAACTGTATCGAATGCCTTCCGGAAGTCAAGGAAAATAGCATCTACCTGGGAGCCTGTATCTAATATTTTCTGGGTCTCATGAACAAATAAAGCGAGTTGGGTCTCACACGATCGCTGTTTCCGGAATCCATGTTGATTCCTACAGAGTAGATTCTGGGTTTCCAAAAACGACATGATACTCGAGCAAAAAACATGTTCTAAAATTCTACAACAGATCGACGTTAGAGATATAGGTCTATAGTTTTGCGCATCTGCTCGACGACCCTTCTTGAAGACTGGGACTACCTGTGCTCTTTTCCAATCATTTGGAACCTTCTGTTCCTCTAGAGACTTGCGGTACACGGCTGTCAGAAGGGGGGCAAGTTCTTTAGCGTACTCTGTGTAGAAACGAATTGGTATCTCGTCAGGTCCAGTGGACTTTCCTCTGTTGAGTGATTCCAGTTGCTTTTCTATTCCTTGGACACTTATTTCGATGTCAGCCATTTTTTCGTTTGTGCGAGAATTTAGAGAAGGAACTGCACTGCGGTCTTCCTCTGTGAAACAGCTTTGGAAAAAGGTGTTTAGTATTTCAGCTTTACGCGTGTCATCCTCTGTTTCAATGCCATCATCATCCCGGAGTGTCTGGATATGCTGTTTCGAGCCACTTACTGATTTAACGTAAGACCAGAACTTCCTAGGATTTTCTGTTAAGTCGGTACATAGAATTTTACTTTCGAATTCACTGAACGCTTCACGCATAGCCCTCCTTACGCTAACTTTGACATCGTTTAGGTTCTGTTTGTCTGAGAGGTTTTGGCTGCGTTTTAACTTGGAGTGAATGCTGATGACATGACAATACTAAATAGTGACCAAAATACGGAACAGCTTGAGAGAAGAGCATACATATCTGCAAATGTCACAGCTCAATGGCTGTTGGAAAATGAACTGGTTATAAATCTAAAAAAGACTATGTATGCAGTGTTTAAAAACAAGGAAAAGACTGTAGACATGGATTTAGAGGTTGATGGAACAAGGCTGGAAGAAGTAGAATCTGCTAGATTCTTAGGTATTCTTGTGGATAATGAACTGAAATGGAAAAAACATATCAATAATGTCTGTAAGAAACTGAGCTCTGTCATATTCTTAATGATGCAACTATCACAGTATTCAGACAAGAACCTTCTGTGTACAGTGTATCATGGACTTTTCGAACCATACTTACAGTATGGAGTGACTGTGTGGGGAAACTCAAACAAACAAGAGACAAAACGAGTGTTCACATTACAAAAAAAAAAAGCAATTAGGACCATTTTAAGAAGAAAGACCTCTGAAACATGCAGAAACTGTTTCAAGAATTTAGGTATCTTAACTTTTTCATCGTTGTATATATACAAAACAATAATGTACATCACAAAAGGTAGTGAGGACTGGATTACAAATGCTAGTGTACACACCCACAATACAAGAAAGAAGAATGAAGTACGGAGCATACCCCACCGACTGGCAATGCTAGAAAAAGGACCCCAGTACTCTGGTATAAGACTACTAAGAAGTCTGCCCAAAACCCTGCAAGATAGTGTACTTCACAATGACTTTGCAAAGAAACTTAAAGACTATCTCATTGAAAAAGAGTTTTACAGTGTTGCAGAATACTTATGCCATTAAATTTGTATATATTGTTACTCATTATCAGTGATGTAAAAATGTAAGCTAAAGGTGTAGGAAAATAAGTGATAAAGAATTTTAATACTTTGACATGTCCTATATTACACGTACATTTACTGCACACAATGTAATCTTACAGGATCAAATAAAATTCAATTCAATTCAATTCAATTCTTTGCTTTCGCAGTAGCTTCCTAACTTTGTTGTTGAACCACTGTGGGTTTTTCCCATCCCTCACAGTTTTACTCGGCACGTACCTGTCTAAAACGCATTTCACAATTGCCTTGAACTTTTTCCATAAACGCTCAAAATTGTCAGTGTCGAAACAGAAATTTTCGTTTTGATCTGTTAGGTAGTCTGAAATCTGCCTTCTATTACTCTTGCTAAACAGATAAACCTTCCTCCCTTTTTTTATATTCCTATTAACTTCCATATTCAGGGATGCTGCAACAGCCTTATGATCACTGATTCCCTGTTCTGCACTTACAGAGTCGAAAAGTTGGGGTCTGTTAGTTATCAGTAGGTCCAAGATGTTATCTCCACGAGTCGGTTCTCTGTTTAATTGCTTGAGGTAATTTTCGGATAGTGCACTCAGTATAATGACACTCGATGCTCTGTCCCTACCACCCGTCCTAAACATCTGAGTGTCCCAGTCTATATCTGGTAAATTGAAATCTCCATCTAAGACTATAATATGCTGAGAAAATTTATGTGCAATGTATTCCAAATTTTCTCTCAGTTGTTCTGCAACTAATGCTGCTGAGTCGGGAGGTCGGTAAAAGGAGCCAATTATTAACCTAGCTCGGTTGTTGAGTGTAACCTCCACCCATAATATTTCACAGGAACTATCCACTTCTACTACACTACAGGATAAACTACTACTAACAGCGACAAACACGCCACCACCGGTTGCATGCAATCTATCCTTTCTAAACACAGTCTGTGTCTCTGTAAAAATTTTGGCTGAATTTATCTATGGCTTCAGCCAGCTTTCGGTACCTATAACGATTTCAGCTTCGGTGCTTTCTATCAGCGCTTGAAGTTCCGGTACTTTACCAATGCAGCTTCGACAGTTTACAATTACAATACCGATTGCTGCTTGGTCCCCGCATGTCCTGACTTTGCCCCGCACCCTTTGAGGCTCCTGCCCTTTCTGTACTTGCCCGAGGCCATCTAACCTAAAAAAAACGCCCAGCCCACGCCACACAACCCCTGCTACCCGCGTAGCCGCTTGTTGCATGTAGTGGACTCCTGACCTATCCAGCGGAACCCAAAACCCGATCACCCTATGGCGCAAGTCAAGGAATCTGCAGCCCACACGGTCGCAGAACCGTCTCAGCCTCTGATTCAGACCCTCCACTCGGCTCTGTACCAAAGGTCCGCAGTCAGTCCTGTCAACGATGCTGCAGATGGTGAGCTCTGTTTTCACGCTGCTAGCGAGACTGGCAGTCTTCACCAAATCAGATAGCCACCGGAAGCCAGAGAGGATTTCCTCCGATCCATAGCGACACACATCATTGGTGCTGACATGAGCGACCACCTGCTGATGGGTGCACCCTGTACCCTTCATGGCATCCGGGAGGACCCTTTCTACATCTGGAATGACTCCCCCCGGTATGCACACTGAGTGCACATTGGTTTTCCTCCCCTCTCTTGCTGCATGGTTTTTGTGTTCTAGTTTCTGGAATTTCTCACGCCCTTTTAGATGTTCTGTAAATAGTATTCCAAATTCACTTGAAACTACTTCTCCACTACCTTCAGTCGTTGCTATTGAAACATAGTAATCTGGAGCAACATGCCATGTATGTTGGTTTGACATCATCACTCAGCAGTTAAAATGGAAAGCAGCAGAACAGCAAGCAGCAGCAGCAGCAAGCACTTAATGAATCAAAAACACACAGTTAATAATGGAAATTCCAAGATGCATAAGACCACCGAACATGTTCAGAAAGGAAATGTTGCTCCAGATTACTATGTTTCAATAGCAACGACTGAAGGTAGTGGAGACGTAGTTTCAAGTGAATTTGGAAAACTATTTACAGAACATCTAAAAGGGTGAGAAAAATTCCAAAAACTAGAACACAAAAACCAATGAAACCATCAATCTCCTCTCTGTAATATATACCGTATTCACTAAAATTATAAACTGTATAGAAGAAACATTGGATTTCAATAAAGCACAGGAACAATCTAACTTTAGAAATGTATATACAAGAACAGGCTATTTGCAAATAGTGACTGAAAATATAAAGAATAAAGAAAAACTATGGGGAATTGAGACCTGTGAAATATCATGGAGTGACTGCCTCGGTACTTAATATTTACTGATGATTATAGACAGCTGTTCAAAATTAGATCAAAATAAGTTCACTGAAAGCAAATAACTTGGTGTCAGCTGTATTCGGTACAGATGTTCTACCTGTTGGTGATTTGTGAAATTTGTGCTGGAGTGAGAGCCGAACCTGGATTTCCTGCTTTCAGCGAATGCTCGCGTTACCATTAGGGTATCTGTGCATGCCGCCCAGACTGATCCAAACTTCCACTTTACACTGTCTACACCTCTCCACCCTAGGTTTCAATTCCCCATAGTCTTATTCTCACCAACGTGGGAATACATAATTAAGCTGTGGGTATTCAGTGATGAAAGTAAGAGACTATGGTATATGGATGTAGAGACAGTGTGACACATGGAATTCTAGGTTGGTACGGAGGTGTGCACATATAGCGTAATGGAAAGGCAACCACTCGTGATAAGCTCGAAATCCGGGTTCAAGTCACAGTCCAGTATAAATTTTCACATTGCCAACAGGTAGAACGCCTGTTCCTAATACAGCTGACGACAAGTTACTCGCATTCAGCAAATGTATTTTGATTTAATTTTGAACAGCTGTTAATAATCATGAATATAAATATAAAAAATATATAGACAGTGACCTAATGTGAGGTGACATAAGGAAACAGGGAGCAACAGGGATTTACCTAGCTCACACCCATAATGGGTAGATAAATCTGGAGGATGCATGGTGAGTATCCTGAATTGAGCAAAACTGCCACTGCAAGAGTCATCTGCAGAGAGCAACAACTTGACTACAAGAGTCACCATCAACTACTATGGATTGTAAACGCAGATAGACTGGGTAATGGGTATCAAATCACATACTCAATGCAGAAAAACATTGGTGAATAGCAATGCTATCCAGAATCATCACTTTCCCATGGGCTATGTGTGCCTTCAGTTAGTTAATTACATTATTGGATACATCATTTGCACCAATTTATATTGTAATGCTGTGGAACAAGTGAATTTCCGGTCAACAAATATACACTGAAGAGCCAAAGAAACTGGTACACCTGCCCAATATTGTGTAGGGTCCCCATGAACATGCAGAAGTACCACAACACAATGTGGCATGGACTTGACTATTGTCTGAAGTAGTGCTGGAGGGGACTGACACTATGAATCCTGCAAGGTTGTCCATACATACGTATGAGTATGAGAGGGTGCAGATCTTTTCTGAACAGCACACTGCAAGGCGTCCCAGATATACTCATTGATGTTCATGTCTGGCGAGTTTGGTGGCCAACGGAAGTATTTAAATTCAGAAGTGTGTTCCTGGAGCCACTCTGTAGCAATTCTGGAAGCGTGGAGTTTTGCATAGTCCTGCTGGAATTTTCCAAGTCCATTGGAAGGACCAATGGACACGAATGGATGCAGGTGATCAGACAGTATCCCTACATGCATGTCATCTATCAGAGTCGTATCTAGATTTATCAGGGGTCCTATATCACTCCAACTGCACATGCACCATGCCATTACAAAGCCTGCACCCTGCTGACATGCAGGGTCCATGGATTCATGAGGTTGTCTAAATACCCATACACATCCACCTGCTCGATACAGTTTGAAACAAGCCTCGTTTGACCAGGCAATATGTTTCCAGTCATCAACAGTCCAATGTCATCGTTGATGGGCCCAAGCAAGGCATAAACCTTTGTGTTGTGCAGTAATCAAGGGTACACAAGTGAGCCTTTGGTTCTGAAAGCCCATACTGATGATGTTTCACTGAATGGTTTGCACGCTGACATTTGTTGATGGACCAGCATAGAAATCTGCAGCAACTTGTGAAAGGGTTGCACTTCTGTCACATTGAATGATTCTCTTCAGTCGTCAATGGTCCTGTTCTTGCAGGAACTTTTTCCGGTCACATTGATGTCAGAGATTTGACATTTTACCAGATTCCTGATACTCATAGTACATTTGTGAAATGGTCATATGAGAAAATCTGCACTTCATCGCTACCTTGGAGATGCTGTGTCCCTCCACTCAAGCACAAGAACTGGGCAAGGCACTTGTCTTATATGGGTGTTGCCGACTGCAGCATCATATTCTGCCTGTTTACATATCTCTGTATTTGAATACGCATGCCTATACCAGTTTCTTTGCTGCTTCAACATATAATTTTTTATTTGTGTTTATAGCTGCATACTGGCCATTTAAACAATATTAAAAATAGCACAGTGGTGTAAATGAAGTAAAAATGAACATGTGTTCCTTGTCTCTATTCATGTTACAAATGAAACACAAATTTGACAACAAAGTAAACATATTTTTGTACTACAATACACACGCTACCAGTGTTTAAATATTCATCTTTGGGATGGAAGGCATTGTCCAGAAAAAAATTGTGTTAGTTTTGATTTAAAATTTGCTTCAGTACCTGTCATATAGTTTATGCCAGACAATACCTCAACCCATCACTTTCGTGTCTGCATCAGAGAACAGTTTAAGAAACCTTCATGGATGTAAGGATGCTTCTGTTCTAGGTCACAGCTCACCTCACCTCATTCCTAATAAACATATCTGTGATGCTGTCGATCAAGATCCAACGCTTAATAGATTTCCGGAATTTTGGATGGCAGCTGAGGGGTCACAATTCAGGATGGTTCCCTATTGCTATTAATGTTTTGTGAAGTCTATTACATGACCCACTTTGCTGTCATCTGGTTGAAGTGGGTGCTACACAGATAGATGTATTTGATTCAATTTGCACATAGAAGTGTGTGCTTGTGAATTAATGCTGAAAAATAGGTCAGTATTCATTGTAACTTAATGGTATACAGATCCCCAATGGGAAAGTTTGAACTATTTATGAGGAATCTGGATTCCTTACTGTGCTGTCAGACAGCAGCAAGCAGTTAATAGCCTGTGGCAACTTCAATGTAGATTTTCTAAAGGATTATGACACAAAAAATGATCTGGAAACCTTATTTGGATCCCACAATTTGGTCTCAGTAATTAACTTTCCAACATGGATAGATAAAGCCAGTAGGACCCTAACTGATAATGTTTTCTTTGGTGAAGCTCAACGTAAGAAAAATAACTGTATACCCAGTAAAAATGCTCTCTCTGATCATGATGCACAGTTAGTCAAGATAAATAACATGACTCCTTACAGTACAGATAGTCCTCACTGGTAATCATTTAGAATAATTAATGACTCCACGACAAAATTTTTTAAGACTAGTTTATAGGGGATGACATAGGATGTAATTTATAATGAACCAAATGCTAACATAAAATTTAGTCTACTCCATATCATCATTTGAAAATAGCTTTCCACATAAACTCATCAGAAAGGACACTAAACAGCCAAGTAGAAAACCATGGATCACTAGAGGGATTAAAGTATCTGGTGAAAGGAAAATGGAAATGTCTCTTTTAGCAAGAACAAGCAGGGATCCTGCAATAGATGCACACTAGAAAAACTTCCAACAACAGACTTAAGGCTATATGAAATGCAGTGGAAAGAGATAGGACAACCAGCCACAGAACAAGACAACATCATTACTGAATTGAATGGAAGGGCTATAAATGATAAGACACAGGTAGCAAATGCATTCAATAATTATTTCTTAAATAGGGTAGAAAGCATAGGTAGGAACAGTTCAAGAACAAAATTACAGCACTATGGTGAAAATGTGTCTTACATAAAATTCAATCATATGAATATATCACCAACATCTCCTTCTGAAATTAAGAAAATTACATATTCTCTCAAAAATAAAAGCTTATCTGCTTTTGATGGTGTTTCCAATAGGGTACTAAAAATTTGTTCCCATGTAATAAGTCCAGTCTTCTTTGAAATATGTAATGCTTCACTAACTCGAGGCATTTTTTCAGAGAAACTGAAATATGCCCTTGTTATACCCGTCTTTTAGAAAGGTGATATGAGAGATATCAATAACTACTGACGTGGTTCATTGTCAACATCATTCTCCAAAATTTTTGAGAAGATGATGTATTCTAGAATAGTATCTCACCTACGCAACAACAGTATCCTTACCAAATCAGAGTTCAGGTTTCATAAGGGTTGCTCTACTGAGAATGCCATTTACACATTCGCTCATCAGATTTTCCAAGCATTATATAATAAAATAGTGCTGGTTGGTATTTTCTGTAACCATTTGACTGTGTGAATCACAGTATTTTCTTGGATAAATTGTTGTTTTATGGGAGTGATAGTATAGCCAAACAATGGATAATATCCAAATGCAGGAGGTGGTGGTTAGTGTTTAACGTCCCGTCGACAACGAGGTCATTAGAGACGGAGCTCAAGCTCGGGTTAGGGAAGGATTGGGAAGGAAATCGGCCGTGCCGTTTCAAAGGAACCATCCCGGCATTTGCCTGAAACGATTTAGGGAAATCACGGAAAACCTAAATCAGGATGGCCGGAGACGGGATTGAACCGTCGTCCTCCCAAATGCAGGAAGTTGTACTTAGTAATTCAACCAATATAGTCCAGGGACATCATTCTGACTCAGGAGAAATTATGTATGGGGTTCAGAAATTACGTATGGGGTTCCCCAAGGTTTAATTTTAGGTGCACTACTATTCCTCATGTATGTAAGCGATCTTCTGTCTAGTATAAAACAACCAGAATTAGTTCATTTTACAGATGACAGTAGTATTGTACTCAAGCCAAGCATACGTACAGAAACAGAAGAAATGGTAAATGAAGTTCTTAAAAGTATCTTTGACTGGTTTTCTGCAATTTTAAAAAGACGCGACATATTCAGTTCTGCACATCTAAAGATATTACACCAATGATAAGTGTAACACGTGGTCAGGAAATAATAGAGTGTGTGGAAACTCAAAATTCTTACGGGTCTAACGTATTTACTCGAATCTAAGCCGCACTTTTTTTCCGGTTTTTGTAATCCAAAAAACTGCCTGCAGCTTTGAATTAGAGTGCAAAGTAAGCAGAAGTTCTGAAAAATGATGGTAGGTGCCGCCACAACTAACTTCTGCCGTCGAATATATGTAGCGCTACACAGGCATGCTTTGAAGTCACAAAGATAAATACTGGCGCCAAAACCTCTGTGTCAGTAAATAAATTTAAAAAAAATGGTGGAAGATGAGCTTTTTTTTTCTTTTCCTCTTCACCCCGAGTTTCGACCACTGCATTTTCATACATTATCCAACAAAGTAATTACAAATTCCGTATTGTTCATCTTCGAATGTAGCAGCATTTCAATGTACTACGAAAATCCGACTGGCAAGACTGTTTGGGATGTTTGTCAATATGGCCAACTCTATGTACTGAATTTCTTCCTATCTGTGAGAAGAGATGGTTACTTATAGGAACTTTTATGAATTGTGAATCACATGCAGTATTCTCTTCACCATAAGAATAATATGAATATAAGCATTTTGCCATGTATCCTTTAATGTTTGCTGCTATCTCATTTAAATCCTGTCTGCCTAATAAACTACGAAACTAGAGTGAGACAACAGCAACCGCAGAAGAATATACATACATGTCATGTTTATATTCGTATTATTCTTATGCCTAATAGTGATACGGTCAGAAATGAAGCACGGCAATTGATTAGATTTTTAAATCTAATATGACTAATTTCTGTGCAGAATGTAATGTACTAAAGAGGTGTCTGCAAAGATTTTCAAACGGAGAAAAATTTTCGCTAAACATTTTCGCTAAACTCTCGTTCAGAACATCTATCACATGCAGTCTATTATTTGGTTCCTGCTGATCATTATCAAAGATGGCAGCAGTGTAAGTAACAACAAATAGCAGTCTCTTGCCATTGTTATCATAATTATCAGAATGTGACAAACAATGCATGCCACAGTACAGTAATGCATTTTCAGCTTAGAGTGACGTGAACACCTATAACAAAGAGAACGACATTTACCAGATCAAAGAAAAATAAGCAATCGATTCAAACCAGGTGAAGCACGTGAAAAAGGAAGGGTACCCATATAAATACGGATGGAGCGTCTGACGCATAGCAATGGCTACCTGGCAAAGCTTAACTGCTAAGCTTACGACTCGAACCAAACTACAGTAGCTGCAACGTCATTCATTCGACCTAAATTGTGTCTCATATTACAATGGACCAACTTTGTTTCGACTTGGAGGTGCGGCCTAAAACTTTTCTCCCTCTTGAATTTCGAGTTTCAAATTTCAGGTGCAGCTTAGATTCGGGAAATTTTTTTTCCTCGATTTTGAGTCTCATTTTTCAGGTGCGGCTTAGATTCGAGTAAATACGTCATATTGATCAGAATTTAAATTGGAAAAAAAAACACATTTTGGAACTCCTAAAACAACTTCCTTCAGCCACATTTTGCTTAGAATCATTGAAAATCTTGGAGAGTCACAAACCAGTAAGTTTATGTATCTTGCATATTATCATTCAATAATGTCATATGGAATAATGTTCTGGGATACCTCATCTTTAAGAAGGAAAGTCTTCATTGTGCAAAAATGTGTAGTAAGAATAAAATATGGTGCTCACCCACAATCACCTTGTAGACATATGTTTAGGGAGTTGGGCATTTTGACTACTGCTTCACAGTATATGTATTACCTCATGAAGATTGTTGTAAATAATCCATTATAGTTCAGAAGGAATGATGAGATATGTAATTACACCACCAGAGGGAAAAATGACATTCATTACTCCATATTAAGGTTGTCTTTAGCACAAAAGGGGATGCACAACGCTGCAACAAAAATTTTTGATCACATACCCAGTGATCTAAAATATCTGACAGACAGGAAACTAAAATTTTACCACAAACTGAGAAAGTTTCTCCTTTGCAAATTATATTTTGTGGAAGAATTTCTATTATGTAATGTGTAAAAGATATTGGGTAGGAATTACTAACTCATATCTGTGTGTCTTTTTTCTTTTTTACAAAGAGAAACAGTTAGAAATGTTCAGAATGTAACTGGGAGTACAAATTAATGTGTGACATGAAAGTAAAATAACTCGTTCCACATTCTTAATGTAACCGTGGGTACAAACTAATTTGTGATGTGAAAGTAAAATAACTCATTCCACGTCATTACGATCTATCATGCAAAATGATCCATGGGACATGAAACTAACTAACTAACTAGGTTGTTAATATGCACAGGATCTGAATGTTTTTACTGGACAAATGCAAGAATATACCGTATTTACTCGAATCTAAGCCGCACTTTTTTTCCGGTTTTTGTAATCCTAAAAACCGCCTGCGGCTTAGAATCGAGCGCAAAGCAAGCGGAAGTTCAGAAAAATGTTGGTAGGTGCCGCCACAACTAATTTCTGCCGTCGAATATATGTAGCGCTACACAGGCATGCTTTGTAGGCACAAAGATAAATACGGGCACCAAAACCTCTGCGTCAGTAAAAAAAAAAAAAAAAAAAAGAGAGAGAGAGAGAGAGAGAGAGAGAGAGAGAGAGAGAGAGAGAGAGAGAGAGAGAGAGAGAGAGGTGGAAGATGAGCTTTTTTTCTCCGCCCCGAGTTTCGACCACTGCATTTTCATACATTATCCAACGAAGCAAATACAAATTCCGTATTGTTCATCTTCGAATGTAGCACAATTTAAATGTACTACTAAAATCCGACTGGCAAGACTGTTTGGGATGTTTGTCAATATGGCCAACTCTACGTTCTGAATTTTTTCGTACCTGTGAGAATAGATGGTTGCTAATAGGAACCTGATGAAATGTGAATCACATGCAGTATTCTCTTCACCATAAGAATAACACGAATATAAACATTTTGCCATGTATTCTTTCGTGTTTGCTGCTATCTCATTTAAATCCTGTCTGCCTAATAAACTACGAAACTTGAGTGAGACAATAGCAAACGCGGAAGAATATACGTATCGTGTCATGTTTATATTCGTATTATTCTTATGCCTAATAGTGATACAGTCAGAAATGAAGCACGGCAACTGACTAGATTTTTAAATCTAAGATGACTCTAATTTCTGTGCAGAATTCGATGTACTAAAGAAGCGGGCGCAAAGATTTTCAAACGGAGAAAAATTTTCGCCTAACTCTCGTTCAGAACATGTTCTATCATACGCAGTCTATTATTTGGTTCTTGTTGATCATTATCAAAGAAAGCAGCAGTGTAAGTAACAACAAATAGCAGTCTCTTGCCATTGTTTCGCTAATGAGACGATTTCTCTCTCTTTTTTTTTTTAATTGTAGGCGGCGGTAGCGCGCACAAAAGCAAGCCATGCCGCGAGCGGCGACAGGCCGTAAACACGCACTATCAGAATGCGACAAACAATGCACGACACTGTACAGTAATGCATTTTCAGCTTAGAGTGACTGACGTAAACACCGATTACAAAGAAAACGGCACTTATCAGATCAAAGCAAAATATGTAGCTGTATCGTCATTCATTCGACCTAAATTGTGTCTCATATTACAATGGACCAACTTTGTTTCGATTTAGAGGTGCGGCCTAAAACTTTTCTCTCCCCTTGAATTTCGAGTCTCAAATTTCAGGTGCGGCTTAGATTCGAGTAAATACGGTAAATAGTGAAGGTGATAGAACATTATGGCAAGTCAAACCTTTCAAATAAAGCATTACTAAATGAGAAAAAAAAAGAGATACAAAAACTCTATTCCTTCAAGTTGGAGACAGATGAAAAAAGCAACCCAGCAATTGCTATGTCAATCCATTGCTTATGACAAGTACAAAAAAAAATGAATTATTTTATGACAACCTTTGTGAAATATATGTACTAAAAAAATTGCAACAGCAAGATGAAAGTGGTAAAGATGCAGAGCACTCAAGTCCAATGAATAACAGAAAAGCAGCAGACATTACACACTGAGTGATGGAATTTAATGCCATAAAGAAGAAAAATGTCCTTAGGACAGAAAATCAGTAGTTAGGTGAGTTAATGTGTTAGACTAAAAGTGCAGGAATGCCCAACGTAGAGCTAACTGTAATCCATTATGGACAGAAAAGCCAAAATTTCAGTTGGGGGAGGGGGATTTAAGATAAAGTATCCATACCTGTTGAAATTTTGTCGTTCTGCAAATTTCTTAGGCACAAGATGATGAACAATTACTGTTAAGTCGTTAGACTGGAATACATACAGGCATGGGAAAGGAAACTCAACAGAACTTAAACGAGTAATGTGCAACAGTTTTGTGTGTGCAGTGTATGGCTAATTACTTTTTTTCTTCTTAGGGGACCAAGTCTCTTTCTGCAAGAAATCTTGAAATCCATACACTCACATCCATAACTGAAATAGTACACAAGATCCTAAAATATATATATATATATGAAGCATAGCAATAACATGTGTGATGAAAGGTATGGTGCTAACATTATGATACTTGACAATGATATGGATACAAAATATATAAAAAAGCCTATCATGGGGAACACAAAAAAAAAAAAAAGGTTTTATACCACCACATCCCTGCCTCCCTTCTCCCCCTCCCAGTGAGCAATGGACCAGGCTGTGGTGGGGTGGCTTGCGAGCCCCAACAATACAGAAAGCTGTACCTAGATGCCTGCTGACAGGCCAGATAGATGTGTGATCCCTTAAACGGGACAACAGTCTTTTCAGTAGCTGCGGGGGCAACAGCCTGGATGAATGCCTGATCTGGCTTTATAATATCAACCAACATCGTCTTGCTGTGCTGGTAATGTGAACTGCAGAAAGCAAAGGGAAAACTTCATTATTTTTCTCTACAGCATGCAGCACTACTGTGTGGTTAAATGATGGCATCCTCCTGGGTAAAATATTCTACAGGTAAAATAGTCCCCCATTTGGATCTCCAGGCAGGGACTACTCAGAGGATGTCATCAGGAAAAACAAAACAGGCAATGTATGGGTCAGAGCATGGACTGTTATACTCCAATGAAAATTACTTTGTGACTGACAGATCGTAGTGGTGGGGAACAATGATACTGATGTGCAGCCAGCCACTCTTCACAAGGCACTGCATGTAACCTACGAAACAGGCAACAAAGCAAGCATGCAGTGCTAGAGGAAAATTTACAACTGGATGGCAGCAGGCCCCTACGACTCAACTTGCTGGAAAGTCCATCACAAAGTAATTTTAATTGGAGTATAGATCCCTTAACCAGACAGACAGGATACAAATTTAAGAATGGAAGTGAACAGGTTGAAGTTAAGAACAGCGTAGTGTACACATTATCATAGGCAAGAGAGACAAGAAGCCAATACTCAACACAGTAGTACAAGTTTATATGCCAACTAGCTCTGTAGATGATGAGATTGAAAGATGTATGATGAAATACAAGAAATTATTCAGATAGTTAAATTAGAGGAAAATTTGATTGCGATGGGGGACTAATTCTGTAGTAGGAAGAGATGGTAAAATAGTGTGTGAATATGGACTTGGGGAAATAAATGAAGGAGGAAACTGCCTGGAAGAATTTTGAACAGAGCATAATTTAATCATCATTAACACTTGGTTTAAGAAGCACGAAAGAAGGCTGTATATGTGTGTATTAAAAATAAAGAAATTGCAAAAAAACATGAAATTAAGATGGGACCAGGATAAGTTTAAAGAACCAGAGGTTGCTGAGAATTTCAGAGGGAGAATTAGGCAATGATACAGTAAAAGAGGAATGGGAAGTTTTGAGAGATGAAATAGTGAAGACAGCAGAAGATCAAATAGGTAAAAAGACATAGCCTTGTAGACATCCTTGGATATCATAAGTGACATTGAATTTAATTGATGAATGGAGAAAATATAAAAATGCAACAAATGAAGCAGGCAAAAGGGAATACAATCATCTAAAAAAATGAAATTGACATGAAATGCAAAATGGCCACGCAACAAGGGCTAAAGGACAAATGTAGGAGTACAGAAGTACACAGAACTAGGGGAAAGATACATACTGTTTACAGGAAATTCTGAAGACATGTTTGGAAAGAAGAAAACCGGTATCAAGAGCTGTGATGGAAAGTCAGTCCAAAGCAAATAACGAAAACCTGAAAGTGCAAGGAGTACACAGAGGAGCTATAGAAGGGAAATGAACTTGAAGGTTATGTTATAGAAAGGGAAGAGGAGTAGAAGATAACATAGGAGATATGGTACTATGAGAAGAATTTGAAAGAGCACTAAAGACCTAAGTCGAAACTAGGTCCCTCGAGTGGACATCATTCCTTCAGAACTACTGATGTCCTTGGGAAAGCCAGCCATAACTTAACTATTTCACCTGGTATGCAAGATATACGCACCAGGTGAAATACTCCTAGACTTCAAGAAGAATGAAATAATTTCAATTCCAAAGAAAGAAGGTGCTGAAAGGATGTTAATATCTTAGAAGATGGGTTAACAGAAGGTAAGCTTACATTTATAGCTTTTGCAGGCTTGGAGAAAGCTTTTGAAAACATCAACCAGAATCCACTCTTTGAAAATTTTAAGGTTGCAGGGGCAAAATACAGGGAGTGAAAGCTTATATACAACTTGTACAGAAACCAGATAGCAGGTAGGTGGGTGGGTGGCTGGGTGGGTTGTTGGTTGGTTGGTTGGTTGGCTGGCTGCCTGGCTGATTTGGAGGAGAGGACCAAACAGCAAGGTTATCGGTCCTGTCAGGCTGAGGGCTATGCATGAAGCGTTCAGTGAATTCGAAAGTAAAATTCTATTTACCGACTTAACAGAAAATCCTAGGAAGTTCTGGTCTTACGTTAAATCAGTAAGTGGCTCGAAACAGCATATCCAGACACTCCGGGATGATGATGGCATTGAAACAGAGGATGACACGCGTAAAGCTGAAATACTAAACACCTTTTTCCAAAGCTGTTTCACAGAGGAAGACCGTACTGCAGTTCCTTCTCTAAATCCTCGCACAAACGAAAAAAATGGCTGACATCGAAATAAGTGTCCAAGGAATAGAAAAGCAACTGGAATCACTCAACAGAGGAAAGTCCACTGGACCTGACGGGATACCAATTCTATTCTACACAGAGTACGCGAAAGAACTTGCCCCCCTTGTGACAGCCGTGTACTGCAAGTCTCTAGAGGAATGGAAGGTTCCAAATGATTGGAAAAGAGCACAGGTAGTCCCAGTCTTCAAGAAGGGTCGTCGAGCAGATGCGCAAAACTATAGACCTATATCTCTGACGTCGATCTGTTGTAGAATTTTAGAACATGTTTTTTGCTCGAGTATCATGTCGTTTTTGGAAACCCAGAATCTACTCTGTAGGAATCAACATGGATTCCGGAAACAGCGATCGTGTGAGACCCAACTCGCTTTATTTGTTTATGAGACCCAGAACATATTAGATACAGGCTCCCAGGTAGATGCTATTTTCCTTGACTTCCGGAAGGCGATCGATACAGTTCCGCACTGTCGCCTGATAAACAAAGTAAGAGCCTACGGAATATCAGACCAGCTGTGTGGCTGGATTGAAGAGTTTTTAGCAAACAGAACACAGCATGTTGTTACCAATGGAGAGACGTCTACAGACGTTAAAGTAACCTCTGGCGTGCCACAGGGGAGTGTTATGGGACCATTGCTTTTCACAATATATATAAATGACCTAGTAGATTGTGTCGGAAGTTCCCTGCGGCTTTCCGCGGATGATGCTGTAGTATACAGAGAAGTTGCAGCATTAGAAAATTGTAGCGAAATGCAGGAAGATCTGCAGCAGATAGGCACTTGGTGCAGGGAGTGGCAACTGACCCTTAACATAGACAAATGTAATGTATTGCGAATACATAGAAAGAAGGATCCTTTATTGTATGATTATATGATAGCAGAACAAACACTGGTAGCAGTTACTTCTGTAAAATATCTGGGAGTACGCGTGCGGAACAATTTGAAGTGGAATAATCATATAAAATTAATTGTTGGTAAGGCGGGTACCAGGTTGAGATTCATTGGGAGAGTCCTTAGAAAATGTAGTCCATCGACAAAGGAGGTGGCTTACAAAACACTCGTTTGACCTATACTTGAGTATTGCTCATCAATGTGGGATCCGTACCGCTTCCCCCTACTCATACCTCCCTAGGAGATCACGAATGTAAAATTAGAGGGATTCGAGCGCGCACGGAGGCTTTCAGACAGTCGTTCTTCCCGCAAACCATACGCGACTGGAACAGAAAAGGGAGGTAATGACAGTGGCACGTAAAGTGCCCTCCGCCACACACCGTTGGGTGGCTTGCGGAGTATAAATGTAGATGTAGATGTAGATGTAGATCTAGATTAGGTAAGGGCGAGGAAGGTAGTCGGCCATGCCCTTTCAAAGGGACCATTTGCCTGAAGCGATTTAGGGACAGCATGGAAAACCTAAATCATGATGTGGGTTTGAACCATCATCCTCCTGAATGTGAGTCCAGTGTGCTAACCACTGCGCCACCTCGCTCGGTCCAGACAGCAGTTATGAGTGAAAGGGCATGAAAGAGAAGCACTTAGTTGAGATGGAAGTGAGACAAGGTTGTAATCTATCCTAGAAGTTATTCAATCAGCACATTGTGCAAGCAGTAAAGAAAGACAAAGAAAAATTTGTAGAAGGAATTAAAGTTCAGGGAGAAGAAATAAAACTTTGAAGTTTGGCGATGACATTATAATTCCATCGGAGACAGCAAAGGACTTGGAAACACAGTTGAATGGAATAGACAGTGTCTTGAAAGAGGATATAAGATGAACATTAACAAAGGAAAACAAAGGTAATCGAATGTAGTCAAATTTAATCAGGCAATGTTGAGGGAATCAGATTATGAATTGGTACACTGAAATGAGTACAGGAATTTAGCTATTTGGGCAGCAAAATAACTGATGGCCAAAGTAGAGAGGATGTAAAATTTAGACTGGCAACGGCAAGAAAAGCATTTCTGAAGAAGAGAAAGTTGTTAACATCAAATATACATTTAAACGTTCAGAAGTATTTTCTGAAGGTATTTGTATGGAGTGTAGCCACGTGTGGAAGCAAAACATGGGTAACAAACAATTTAGATAGAAGCTTTTGAAATGTGGAGAACAAAAGAATGTTGAAGATTAAATGGGTAGAATGTGTAACTAATGAGGTGTCACTGAATAGAATTGTGAAGAGAAGAAATTTGTGGCAAAAATTAACTACAATAAGGGATCAGTTGATAGGACACATTCTGAGACATCAAGGTATTACCAATTAAGTATTGGAGGGAAGTGTGGGGTAAAACTTTTAGAGGGAGACCAAGGTATGAATACAGTAAGGAAGTTCAAAAGAATATAAGTTGCAGTAGTGATTCTAAGACCAAGAGGCTTGCCCAGGTTAGCATAGTGTGAACAGCTGCATAGAACCAGTCTTCACGCTGAAGACCGTATCATTTTTACAGACACCAACCATCACAATACCCCTAGGAACATCATACAATGAAGTATGCACTCATATCAAAGTCCTGTCCGATTTCATAACTCTAGCCAGCTCATTTTCACAATATTAATACGATTTTAATGTCCAAAAGATGGCAGGAATCACTCTCTAGGGTAAACAGGATAATACTCCACTGCTCTTGGGTCAACTCACAATAGGCAAAGACTCCATACTCGCAGAGCTCTGTGGTGCCTTTGGGGAAGAATTAGGTATCTGGTGGGTCACTGAACAAACAAAAGAGCCTCTTTAACCAGTTGATACACAGTCTGAGGTGATAGCTGTGATCCCGAGGCTGCAGCAAGGTGTCTCTGCAGATGTGATAAAGCTTAGAATACACAGCGACACTATGGCATTGTTTTCTTGTGGATCTCTAATGTGTCTTTTATTTTCTCCTCTTTCTTTTTCACTCAAGCCACAAATGAGGGAAAATTTTCTTTTATCTTCTTTTTGCTATGATTGGAATAAACATCTATCAAGTGCAAACATTTATAATTGCATACCTGTTCAAGTGTCTGACTGGGTAAATGGTCTTCCACAGTTACCAGTCCAAACTTATTCCTTGCAAGTGTTCTCATTTCTTTGTAAGTTTTCCAATCATGTAAAGCCACTGTTGTCAAATTGTAAAATGTTTCATCAAGGTAATGCTCCACATAACCTGAAAGCCATGCATTAAACTTAGAAGTTACTGTTTCTATACCAATTACTTGGATGCAGCACACAAAGAGGGTTATTTGGATGCAGTACACACAGGTCACATTTATCAACTTTATCTAAATTCAAGAAGTAGTTTCACTCATCAAACATGTCTGCACAATTATTTTTTTAAAATCTCTGTACCATTCTAGTTATTGCCATGTTTGAACATAGCAAGACTCTCACTCATACAAATTATCAAGATTTTACAGGAACTTGGAACTAAAGTGTTACTGTGGGTACAACTATTTCCTTTGATCTAATTCAGGACTGTATGTTGCAGCTGGCCATGTAACATTACACTGGTTCTCAAAGTGCTGAAGATAAAGGTGAATTACAGCAAGAGCGTTAATTTCACTAGGAACAAATATATCCCCCCCCCTCCCCTTTCCAGCTGCACTTCCTCCCACTGATGTATGTACAAACTCATACAATGGTGAAATGGATGCCTGAAAAGGCATGGCTCTTCATTGTACAGCATGTAGTAAACAAGAAAAATTCCTTTTGCAACAATTCATAAGCTCCAATGCCCTCACACTTACATACAACTCAGCATTATAAATGGTTTATTGATTTGAAGATGAACTCTTGAGAGAACTACAGAAAATTATTGAACTTTTTCTACTTTTATGCATCAGTTTACAGTAAAATCATAATTAATCTCTTTAAAATGGTACAAAATGAAGAGCCAGCAAGTATGTTTGCAATGCATTCCTTCCTAAGCTAAGTTAGTGTGAAAATTGTTATGGGCATGTGAAGGAGTCCAGGAAACAACCACACTGTATAGTATTAAAATTAACCATTCCCGTTTACAAAAGGCTGTATTCCAGATGAAGCCCAAGTAGTCACATCGAGAACAGCCAGTTATGAAGAATACATGACAAGTTTTGGCCCTGGCACAAAAATGGCACTGATATCAGAGATATTTTTTTTTTTGTTATGTTGTTACTCATAGCAAATAAGTTAAGTGTCAACTTAATCTGGAGAATAGTTTTGTTTACACTGCTTTTTAAAGTAGTCATACTGTTAATGCTAATATGTCATCAGAGTGTCTTTTAGCTGTATCTCTGAAGAGATACAAGTTCCTCCATAATTCAGTGGAAGATCAACTGCCCAAGCCAACAGAAAATGTGGACATTGCCTTCAGCACAACAATAGACCATTTTTTTCTCTATTCAAACACACACACACTGTCCCATTTATCTTAACCTATTCAGACGACAAACTGCTGAGTACATATAGCATAATCAACTAAAAAAATAATATGCATCATTTGTTTTTACAGGAAATCCTAGGCAGAACAGAAGGACTCAGTCATAAGGAAATTCTTCAGTTTAGACTTCAAAGTGCAAGGATTACTGTCAAGATTTCGTAATTCTTGTGATAGCTTGTTGAAAATGGATGCAACAGAACACTGCACACTTTTCTGCACAAGAATTGTGGAGGTGTAATCCAAATGCAGATTGGATTTCTGCCTAGTATTAACTGAGCAAAAGCTGCTAGTTCTTGGGAATAAGCTCATATTGGTAAGAACAACCAACGTTAAAGAAATCACATACTGAATGGCCAATGTCATAATTGCCAGACTCTTTAACAGTGGTCAACAAGAGGTTCACAAACTTGTTTGAATTGTCTTCTTTTGTACCAAAAATATCCTTTTTGAATAGAAAGAGTTATCATCAAGTGTAACGCTGTATGTCATAAGCGAATGAAAATAAGCAAAGTAGACTAATGTTTGTGTTGGACTATCAGTTACTGCAGATACCATTCTAATGGTGAATATAGCAGCATTCAGTTTTTGTACAAGATCCTGAACATGGACTTTCCATAACAGCCTACCATCTATCTGAACAGCCAAGAATTTGGACTGTTCAGACATGCTGATCATATGCTCATCCTACTTAATCAAAATGTCAGTTTTCTAAGAGAGTTACACCACTACCTGTAGAAAAAGTTTTTATTTAATTCACCTGTTACATTTAGAAAGTGGTTTTTAAATACGACAGGTATATCTGACTAATCAGCAACAAATGCATATTGACTAGGTATTGATTTACACTAAGGTGACAAAAATCATGAAATAACTCCTGATATCTTGTCAGATTTCCTTTTGCCAGTGTAGTGCACCAACTCTGATCAAGCCATAGTTCTCTAGCCATCTAAAGTCCAACCAATACGGTCACGAGGCCAGGAGAGGCACTGCAGGTGACGATGTGCTGTTAGCAAAGGCACTCGCATGGGTCATCTGCTGCCATAAACCATTAACACAAAATTTTGCCACTGTCCTAACAGGTACATTCATTGTACGTCCCACATTGATTCCTGTGGTTATTTCACGCAGTGTTGCTTGTCTAATTGAAGGACGTCTTCCAGTATGTTGTCCTTTCTGAGAGGTAATGCCTGAAATTTGGTAGTCTTCGTACACTCTTGACACTGTATCTCGGTATATTGTATTTGATACGATTTCCAAAATGGGAAGTCCCATGCATCTAGCTCCAATTATCATTCTGGATTCAAAGTCTGTTAATTCCTGTTGTGTAACCATAATCACATCACAAACCTTTCCACATTAATCACCCAAGTACGAATGACAGCTCTGCCAATGCACTTCCCTTTTATACCTCATATACATGATACTACCACCATCTGTATATCAATATCCCATGAGTTTTGTCTCCTCAGCGTATAGCCTTGACCTTGTGCTGCACATAAACATGCTCTACACATCAAGTTGACAGCTGACGTACATCACTGAACAAGTGTGTTAATATAACAATAGCTGAACTGTGTAGATATTAACGTTGTCTCTGGTCCAGGCTTTCTCCCTGTAACACTGTAATAGGGTGGACTGTATGAAAATAAAACTATATGCTCCGAAGCCCCATCCATGGTACAGTATTAAGAGTATCCTGACATATAGCACTATGGGAAGCCTTTTCATGACTGAAGAATGTAACAGAAAGCTATTACTGCAAGAGAGAATTTACTGTATAGGCACCTCAAGCAATGTCAGGCTATCAATAGCAGAATGTTACACACACCCCACATAGTTATGTACTAGTAAGTTGTCTGCATAATAAGAGCTAAATAAGGCACTCTTACTTATGTAGCTGGTGGGGACTACAATACAATGGGCATACAAATCTTAATGTGTGAAAGGAGATGTACTAAAAATGACTTCTTCCTATGAGATGGCAATGTGTCTGTCTTCAATGTTAAGCACAAAAGGTGGAGATTTTTTTTTTTTTTGAGTGGCTCCATATGAAATGTTGCAATCTGCCAGAACCTAGCTACCACACTTGGAATTAGCATTTGTAAACTACATTACAAGTACGGCTGAAGACCAATATGTCTTTGTGGAGGGCCATTTTCAAGAATGTTTCTTTGCTTTGGTTAGAGGAACAGGTATGTTCCTCTAACATGATGGAGGCCCTACACATTATAGCCATCAAATGTCATTAATCAATAATAAGATTGCTATTAAGATGGATAGGCAGAGATGGACACATTTCTAGACCTCATGGTCCCTGGACCGTATCCCTTTAAGTGTTTACATGTGACACTGGTTGAAAGGCAAAGGCTACAAACAAAAACGTAAACAGAACAGACAAAGTGATTATACAGATTACAAATAGTACTGCCCTCGTAAAAGAATGCCAAGATGATATCAGTAGAGCTATGTGGTGTTTGGGTTACATTCTAACAACTGTATCACTGCAGACAATACAATCTGGATGTGTATTATATGGAAAGTTGCATTTGAATTAGTCTCTACCACCACCTCCTAAAGATTTTCTATGTCTTCCTAAACATCCTGTATATTCGGGTATCACTTGGGAATTAAACACAAGTGTAAATGTGTCACAGTCTTTTTTCCTTCCTTCTTTCTTTTTTTTCTTCTTTTTTTTTCATTATACTGTTAATTTCAGGAAGGTCCCTCCCCTCAATTGCTTTGGGTGTTTACTCCCAGTAGATCTCTCAGAGGGCAAAAACTTCTTTCTGAAAGTTATGGTGTTGTGGAGGTCAGTTATAAATAAACAATCCCTGCAAATTTTGGCAATTGTGACTTGATGAGATCTAGATTCTCTAGTAAAGATACGCCACAACTAACAAGGAGAGGCCATAATGTTGGCATCACAGATGTATTTCAAACTTTGTACAGCTTCAGTAGGCCATTTAAACAACATAATAAGGGAGAATGCGAGTGCTCCAGTGATAAGAACTCTTGGAAACGTATGAAAGTGATCCTAATTTTTTAAACTCAGTTATCACCAAGGATGAGTCATGGATTTCTGAGTACAATCCTGAGATAAAAAGGTAGAGTTCAGAGTGAAATACCCCAACATCACCCCTCCTCAAGAAAGCACACATGGCCAAGTAAAGCATGAAAACCACACTCAAGTGTCTTCTTTGATGCCAGAGGCATTGCCCACGATGAATTCGTACCTATCATGACCACTGTGAATGAAGCTTTCTACTTGGAAGTGCTCCAAAGATTGAAAAGGAGAGCTGTGCACTGTTCAAGTGACATTAGGAACAAGTGTAAACTGTAACACGACAACGACAACTAATTTTTGGCCAGGATTCGCACCCCATTGCTTCCTCATCCTCCCTGCACATTTGACCTGGCTATCCCAGATGTTTAACATTTTCTCACTTAAAGTGAGAGCTGAAAGGGACACATTAATACATGATTGAATACATCCAGGCTCATGTTACAGTAGTTCTAATGGAAACCCCAGTGAAGGCCTTTCAAGATCCCTTCCAGGCCCCAAAACACTACTTCCAGAAGTGTATCTACACAGGAGGGTGCTATTTCAAAAATTTTTGACTATTTGTACAAATACATTCAATAAATGACTTTCCACCAGTTTGGTCAGATTACTTATGGAACCAACCTTGTAGAAGGATCGTTCAGAAAGTAAAGAATGACTGTGCACCACGCCCAGCACAGATCCCCCATGATCGCAAGCATGCCAATTAACTCTTTCCACCATCTAAGTGAGAGTCAAGTTTTGTTGTCGAGTTGCCATGCCGCTTTGTTCTGCAACCTTTCAAAATGGTGGCGCCCATTGAAAATCCTGCCAATATGAAGTGTGTGGTGTCAGTTGTTTGACCCATATGGAGTGCATGCCAAGAGGATAAATAATGAAATCAGAGGCCCATTGTGAAGCTCTATAATAACTTGGGCATGCTATCCAAAACAAGTGATGAACAATGTTGTCAGTAAAGGCATTTCTAAGTCACGGCATCAGTCTCGTGGCTCAGCGTGTGCGCGTGCGCGCACACACACACACACACACACACACACACACACACACACACACACCTTCATGGTTTAACTGGGAAATTTTTGGGCATCCACTTTACAGCCTGACATGGCACCTAGTGATTTTCACTTATTTCCAAAACTAAAGGAATTTTTAGGTGCAAAAAACACCTCAGAATAGCAGTGACATCCTAGCTCAAATGTTTGGTGGCAGAGGAGCACAACATGGAAACTAAAAAATCGGCCCCATTAAGTGCCTTTACAGCTATGGTGACTACACTGAAAAGCAAGAGTAAGATATTATAACTTAATAAATAAAGTTTTGTGTTGATATCTTTTGTTTTTATTTATTTATGCGAAAACATTCTTTACTTTCTGGACAACCCTTATATAACTGAAGGAATGGTTACACGGTATTTGACAACAACAACCCAAGATGTTTTAAAGAGAAATTAACTACTTCAGCAACAAATATCATATATTCTGATCTAAGATGGAAACACATATTCTTGCACAATCATTCTATTTACGAGTGATGGAGACTCGTAACTATAATGTTTCTTGCATTTTAGTGTATAGTTGTGATTCTTCAATTTCTCCTGGCAAACTTCTTGCCAAATTGTTCACAGGTGAAATGCCGTATGTCAGTATCCAGTGGACATAACATTTAGGCAAAAGGCCCCATTACCGTCATAACATGGTCATCTGCTGAAATAGAGGGCCCATTAGGTGTTGACATCCAGTACTTCACAATGGACTATTTCCTAATGTATAGTTGTTTATGATCTCTTCTATAACATCCACATTTAAAGTAGATATTTATGTTTGTATTTAACTGTGACATACTTTATCTTTCGTTATATGAAGTAACTAGTACAAAACAAAGTGCACAACAGTTAGTGTTATGCTTTTACTGTGATAATTGGACTACAGATTTTGTGCAGGTGTGTTCCACAATCATGGAGTTTAATTTCTGACTGATCAGTAAATGAAAAGTACATATGTACAACAAATTCATATTGCCCCTTTCCTTTCAATGACATTCTCTGCAGCAAACAGTAGTTCTAGAAAACAAATGCAGGGAACAGTACACTCAACTGAATTAAACCCACTTTGAATTCTCTAAGACTTCTATAAACAGCTGCACAGATGTATAGCAGTACTTGTGGATACTCCACTTCTTGTATTTTTTGGAGAAATTAAAAGTAACAATGAACTACTATGTACTGTACCTTTAATGTCAATGTAATAATCCATGAAACGAATTGGCTGAACTTTTAATAATGATAGGTTGTCCTTCACTCCAACATTAAAGGGATTTGAATCCTCAAGTTTCAGATGCGAATGCACATGTAATCTCAGATCTGTTTCAATGCTATGACATAATGGCACCACAATCTGCAGATAAAATGATATTTACACATTATATATAATATCTCTCCAATTCTCTATATTTACAAGATGTAGAGAAATAAAGTGGATAGAAACTAATGGTAAGCAGACATATTTCACAACAAAATTCTATATGTCCTTTAGTGGCCTAGAGAGGTGCCACCACTTAATGAGAACTTGTTTGAGCAACCAGAAACATTCAAGTAAGCTAAATTTAAAATGATAAAGAAAGTAAATATTTCCTATCAATTTTTTTTGCAACACACATTAAATACAGTATTTAAGATTACCACATTATTAGAATTTTTAAAATAGGTTTGTTTCTATCTTGGGGCAAGATAGCTATTCAGTGGATATTACACTGAAGTGCCAAAGAAACTGGTATAGAGATGCACATTCAAATACAGATATATATAAACAGGCAGAATACGGAACTGCGGTCAGCAACACCCATGTAAGAGAAGTGTCTTGTGCAGTTCTTAGATTGGTTACTGCTGCTACAATGGCAGGATATCAAATTTAAGTGAGTTTGAAGATGGTGTTATAGTCTGCACATGAATGGTGGGTACAGCATCTCTGAGGTGGTGATGAAGTGGGGATTTTCCCATACGACCATTTCACAAATTTACCGTGAACATCAGGACTCCGGTAAAATGTCAAAATCTCCGACATTGATGTGACTGCAAAAAGATCCTGCAAGAACGGGACCAATGACTACTGAAGAGAATCGTTCAATGTGACAGAAGTGCAACCCTTCCACAAATTGCTGCAGATTTCTAAGCTGGGCCATCAACAAATGTCAGCGTGCGAACCATTCAATGAAACATCATCAATATGGGCTTTCGGAGCCAAAAGTCCACTTGTGTACCCTTGATTACTGTACAACACAAAAGTTTACGCCTTGCCTGGGCCCGTCAACACCGACTTTGGACTGTTGACGACTGAAAACATATTGCCTGGTCAGACGAGCCTCATTTCAAACTGTATCGAGCAGATGGATGTGTACTGGTATGGAGACAACCTCATGAATCTATGGATCCTGCAAGTCAGCATGTAACTATTCAAGTTGGTGGAGGCTCTGTAGTGGCGTGGTGCGTGTGCAGTTGGAGTGATATGGGACCCCTGATATGTCTAGATATGACTCCAACAGGTGACACGTACATAAGCATCCTGTCTGATCACCTGCTTCCATTCATTGTGCATCTCGATGGACTTGGGCAATTCCAGCAGGACAGTGCAACACCCCACACATACAGAACTGCTACAAAGTGGCTCCAGGAACACTCTTCTGAGTTTAAACACTTCCGCTGGCCACCGAACTCCTCGGACAGAATATTATTGAGCATAGCTGGGATGTCTTGCAATGTGCTGTTTGGAAGAGATCTCCATCCCCTCGTACTCTTACAGATTTATGGACAGCCCTGCAGGATTCATGGTGTCTATTCCCTCCAGCACTACTTCAGACATTAGTCGAGTCCCTGCCACACCATGTTGTGGCACTTCTGCATGCTGACGGGGGCTCTAAACGATATTAGGCAAGTGTACCAGTTCAGTTTCTTTGGCTCTTCAGTGTACTGCATCTAGTAAAGATTTACACACTTAAAACTTTACTGTACCATTACAGATGTAGTGCTAAACAACAAAACTCAATTTTACACTTCACTGTAAAATAAAACTGCAAACTAACTAAAAAAATTGTTATAAAAAAGAAATACTGAAGATACAAAATGGTAAAGGGCAGCACTGAGAAGTGGATAGGAACATAAATCAAGACTGTTATTTATCTCAAGCAATTACGGATAAGCGTACAAGACAGTGAAATTAATTTAGTCAGCAAATATTAACAAAATTATTCCCTGGAATTTTAGCTCCCAGTGGCACATGGAGCAATATTTTTAAGATTACATCATATTTATATCATGTTAAAACAGTTTTGCTGTATGAAAGTGGTAAGTAAAATTACCATTAAACTTCTATTGCCATTTTTAGACCAGCTATGGAGGTTCCAATTTCTTTGAGTCATGTTGCAGTAATCAATTCCTTCATCATAGCTTCTTCAGCCTGTTGCAGCACATTGCATGTGCTTTTTGCATGTTGTTCACTCTTGTTCTGTTTATTTGCCTTTTTCTCTGGGTGGTATCAGAAATGTACATGGGGAAATCTGATCACAAGTTGTTTCAATAGCTGGCTAGACTATAAGATTTTATTTATTACTGCAACGGCACCAGAGATGAAATGAGTTAAACTCAAGACTACCCCACAAAAGTCAGGTGCAGGATGACTTATTTCCTGCCACATTTAAAGTCATTAATATTTTAAAATTAACAGTAAAATAAACTTCCACTGCCAGGACTATTAAATAAATAAAAATTTACAGGATTTTACACTGTGGTCTTATAGACTAAACAGAAAACAGTTTGGTACTAATGTCTGTGCACAAGATTGTTAGAAATTATAGTGGCACATACTGAGTGTAATTTGTCCACATTTACTGGGAGATAGAATTGGTGAAGGCAAGTTAACAATTTTCTGAAGAAGTTTGAAGGTACATGTTCAATGAAAAAAGATTATGGGAGTCTTGTCATTTAAACTCAAGACCAAACTTGTTTTTTACTGCAGGATTGTAGGAGGTGATAACCCAAAATGTGAATGACTGACAAATACCAACTGCAAAGAAATCATTGTGCTGACTTCCACAGGAACAACACTTGTGATTATACAAGCAAAAACGATTTGGGCTTCATCTGCAGCATGTCTCCCACGTTGATGAATTGGATGATCCTGAACTAGTTAAGAGAGAAACATAGTGCCAATTGTTTCACCTGTTTTATCATTATAGGGATTCTACAGAAAAGCTCATCATCATCATCAAGTGAAGAATGTTAGTGTTATTTTTACAAGAACTTCATGGCCTGCAGTTGAAAAAAAGGTAACTGAAAATTGTTGCATAGAGTCAATAATTTCAAAATTTTTATTTCAAGTGAGCATATAAACTCTGCCTTTGGAAAACAGTAGTTGCAGGTGACATGACTGTGTGTAACAATGATTAATGAATCATAGCGTGTAGGCTTTCACGGTCGGCGTCTTCAGTAATTAAAACTTCCGGGCTAAGAGGCCGTGGTCCAATAGTAGAAATACTTCTCCCTGACGTTTCGTTGCCAGCTGCGGGCAACATCATCTGAGGTGAGTCTACGAAACGTCAGGGAGAATTATTTCTACTATTGGACCACGGCCTCTTAGCCCGGAAGTTTTAATTACTAATGATTAATGAAATTTGTATTCACATCTCATGCCACTAACTAATGTAAGTAGCTGTATTTACAAATGGTGGTAAGAACTAGAGCACATACTGACCAAATAAACTAAAAAATATAATGTGTGCATATAATACAAACTAAACCATTCCAACAGTTTCCTTTTGTTATGCACTGAATACTCTTCAGGTCTACTTTGTCAATTCCTGGAATACATCTCTATGAAAGGACTTGTTTGGACAATTGGTAACTACTTCTTCAGCTGGAGCAGGCACAGCTGGTACTTGAAGGCTCTGAAGTGGAGCCAACCCAAAATATATATTAAAATATATTTTTCAATAATTGATTACAGAATTCAAATTATCAGTTGCATTTCAAATATTTACCACTCAAATATTGACAGTCAACATTCCTGTAACTATTGTTATCCATTGACGTTTCTCAAATGGGTAGTAGTTAGTCTTAAGGCTGCACTTTGAAACGCATGTTAGTTCTATGTAGAAGAGCCTTGGGGCCATGGTTTCTACAGAGTACAGCTCTTATTGGCTTCCCGACAGCTGAACTGGCAGAGCCTAAGAGTGTGCAAGTAACCTCCGCATTACTCTAATATTCTACTGCTTACGTAAAAAGGAAATGAACAGCATGGCTGACATTTCACTATCAAGTCCCTGTCTGTGTATATTATTATTATTATGCTGTGGTGCATCATTAACCAACGTGTTCTGATTGTTTTTTGTTCCTGTCAATGACAGTTCTATTCGCTGTAGGCATATGTTTGTAAAGATTGGTAACACTGTCACCACCTAGTGGTAGTGTCATGAATGAATATAGGAAATATGTATGAAAAATGTCATGTTACTGTTATTAAGAAGTTTCTTTCTTTGAGTGTATTCTGCTTGAGTTCTAGTGAGTTATTTTCTTACAAATAACTGCAGCATACCACGATTCTGAAAACAGCACATCATGAATTCAGTGTTCACTGTATTAGGCAGAAATGTGGAACATGAGCATGAAAAAGAACTACTAAATCATCCAAATTTTAATGAAACAGTGAGACCATTTTGCGGGGCAGGTGAGACAAGCTATAAACAAATTAATTAAGGTTAGCAAATTGTGTCTTAATAAACAATACACTTTAAATTTTTTGTTATTACCTATATAGCCTACTAAGTGAAGTACTTAAAAAATTGGTGGTAACATGTTCATAGGCTGACATCTCATTTTACGATACTTTGGCACAACAAACCATATTAAAAAATAATGCCTTTCAGAGAGAGCTTCAATGTGGGTTATCACTTAAACTACAAATTTTCATAATACACAAGTATAAATACGGTATGCTAGCTTCGTAAAGAAATCAACACAACAGCTGCTCAGTTTGCTTCAGTCAGCCAATCACAGCACAACATCCTTGACATCATGGAGACTTCACTACTTTATCTTGCGAACTCATAAATGCCGTTGATTGTATTGATACAAAACATTACAAGCCACAAGTTTAGATTTGAAATCATAAAACATTTTGTTGTTGTTGTTGTTGTGGTCTTCAGTCCTGAGACTGGTTTGATGCAGCTCTCCATGCTACTCTATTCCGTGTAAGCTTCTTCATCTCCCAGTACCTACTGCAACCTACATCCTTCTGAATCTGCTTGGTGTATCCATCTCTTGGTCTCCTCTACATTAAGCATCCAAAAAAGGAAACATACACTGCATTACAGATTTCTCTCCAAAACAAATCTTTTAGTACAAATGGTTGGGATAAAAGTGTTGGGAAATGTGACGTTGACGTATAGATATGCCACCTGTAGATCTTATCATAGTTTTAGCTTTTGGTGTTATTCAGTAGTTGATCATCAAATGGAAGGACAATATTTTATGTAAACTTGTGGCTAGAGTGTGATATTGTCAGCCCCCCCTAAAAAAAAAAAAAAAAAGAGGAGGACTGATCTGTAGCACAGCTCGAGTTATAGGTTAGTTCAGATAGGTAAACATCACAGCCTTCCCCAGTATGGAAACCATAAGCCATGCCTGAGCTGGAATAAGTTGAGATACACTGTCCCATTGTCTATTTTATTTCCGATGCAGTGGAATTTCAGTTGAACAAACTTTGATCTTCAGTACTGCCTTCACTTCTTATTACTGTTCCTGCTGCAGTTCACAAATGAACATTTGAACGAATGCTGAATTTGCTACGAATTAACTCTCCCTTCATCTTTGCAAACATGTGAGGTGGACCCATGGATTCTCATTTGGGGGCAGAAAAGTTCAAATTTAGGTTTTCTATTATTTATCTGACTTTCTTAAAGCAAAGACAGGAAGGTTCCTTTGAAAAGAAGACAGCT
The DNA here is from genome assembly GCF_023898315.1 of Schistocerca nitens. Classification (NCBI taxonomy): domain Eukaryota; kingdom Metazoa; phylum Arthropoda; class Insecta; order Orthoptera; family Acrididae; genus Schistocerca; species Schistocerca nitens. The sequence continues at coordinate 317,717,876 of NC_064616.1, forward strand.
ACTCTCCTTCTTCATCCTTCCTCAACCCAAGTCTGTACTCATGTGCACTCTCACCCCCCCCCCCCCCCCCCCCTCTCTCTCTCTCTCTCTCTCTCTCTCTCTCTCTCTCTCTGTCTCATATTCATCTTGCCACCTGCCATTTTCCTTCTAACCTAATATAATTTCACTAATTCTACTCACTTGCATCACATTGTGTGTTTTGATAAGGTCTATATCAAAAGATGAATTTCTTAGCTTGTACTTGTGAGCTTTTGCTGTTACAGAATTTTAAATTTTCACTTTTTCGATCATAAATTCTGTTATGTGGAGCAACCCTTCACATACTGCACTATATTCAGATGGCATACATTCTTCCTGAAATGCATTCAATGATCCTTTGTGTAGCACATACTTAAGGTACCCATACAAAACACAGTATACATAACTTTTGGTCTCAATCCTTGAACAAAATATATCCTTGGGGTCAATTTGAGCACACATCTCTGTAAATTCTTTCTCCAGATGAAATTAGCTTTTGAATTTTGTTTATCCAGTTTTCATGCTTACAATTTTAATATTATCTTCATATAGCATCTTTCCCCCCCATGAACCATGGACCTTGCCGTTGGTGGGGAGGCTTGCGTGCCTCAGCGATACAGATGGCCATACCGTAGGTGCAACCACAACGGAGGGGTATCTGTTGAGAGGCCAGACAAACATGTGGTTCCTGAAGAGGGGCAGCAGCCTTTTCAGTAGTTGCAAGGGCAACAGTCTGGATGATTGACTGATCTGGCCTTGTAACATTAACCAAAACGGCCTTGCTGTGCTGGTACTGCGAACGGCTGAAAGCAAGGGGAAACTACAGCCGTAATTTTTCCCGAGGACATGCAGATCTACTGTATGATTAAATGATGATGGCGTCCTCTTGGGTAAAATATTCCGGAGGTAAAATAGTCCCCCATTCGGATCTCCGGGCGGGGACTACTCAAGAGGACGTCGTTATCAGGAGAAAGAAAACCGGCGTTCTACGGATCGGAGCGTGGAATGTCAGATCACTTAATCGGGCAGGTAGGTTAGAAAATTTGAAAAGGGAAATGGATAGGTTAAAGTTAGATATAGTGGGAATTAGTGAAGTTCGGTGGCAGGAGGAACAAGACTTTTGGTCAGGTGATTACAGGGTTATAAATACAAAATCAAATAGGGGTAATGCAGGAGTAGGTTTAATAATGAATAAAAAAATAGGAGTGCGGGTTAGCTACTACAAACAGCATAGTGAACGCATTATTGTGGCCAAGATAGACACAAAGCCCATGCCTACTACAGTAGTACAAGTTTATATGCCAACTAGCTCTGCAGATGATGAAGAAATAGATGAAATGTATGACGAGATAAAAGAAATTATTCAGGTAGTGAAGGGAGACGAAAATTTAATAGTCATGGGTGACTGGAATTCGTCAGTAGGAAAAGGGAGAGAAGGAAACATAGTAGGTGAATATGGATTGGGGGGAAGGAATGAAAGAGGAAGCCGCCTTGTAGAATTTTGCACAGAGCATAACTTAATCATAGCTAACACTTGGTTCAAGAATCATGAAAGGAGGCTGTATACATGGAAGAAGCCTGGAGATACTGACAGGTTTCAGATAGATTATATAATGGTAAGACAGAGATTTAGGAACCAGGTTTTAAATTGTAAGACATTTCCTGGGGCAGATGTGGATTCTGACCACAATCTATTGGTTATGAACTGCAGATTGAAACTGAAGAAACTGCAAAAAGGTGGGAATTTAAGGAGATGGGACCTGGATAAACTGAAAGAACCAGAGGTTGTACAGAGTTTCAGGGAGAGCATAAGGGAACAATTGACAGGAATAGGGGAAAGAAATACAGTAGAAGAAGAATGGGTAGCTCTGAGGGATGAAGTGGTGAAGGCAGCAGACGATCAAGTAGGTAAAAAGACGAGGGCTAATAGAAATCCTTGGGTAACAGAAGAAATATTGAATTTAATTGATGAAAGGAGAAAATATAAAAATGCAGTAAATGAAGCAGGCAAAAAGGAATACAAACGTCTCAAAAATGAAATCGACAAGAAGTGCAAAATGGCTAAGCAGGGATGGCTAGAGGACAAATGTAAGGATGTAGAGGCCTGTCTCACTAGGGGTAAGATAGATACTGCCTACAGGAAAATTAAAGAGACCTTTGGAGAGAAGAGAACCACTTGTATGAATATCAAGAGCTCAGATGGCAACCCAGTTCTAAGCAAAGAAGGGAAGGCAGAAAGGTGGAAGGAGTATATAGAGGGTTTATACAAGGGCGATGTACTTGAGGACAATATTATGGAAATGGAAGAGGATGTAGATGAAGACGAAATGGGAGATAAGATACTGCGTGAAGAGTTTGACAGCGCACTGAAAGACCTGAGTCGAAACAAGGCCCCGGGAGTAGACAACATTCCATTAGAACTACTGATGGCCTCGGGAGAGCCAGTCATGACAAAACTCTACCATCTGGTGAGCACGATGTATGAGACAGGCGAAATACCCTCAGACTTCAAGAAGAATATAATAATTCCAATCCCAAAGAAAGCAGGTGTTGACAGATGTGAAAATTACCGAACTATCAGTTTAATAAGTCACAGCTGCAAAATACTAACGCGAATTCTTTACAGACGAGTGGAAAAACTGGTAGAAGCCGACCTCGGGGAAGATCAGTTTGGATTCCGTAGAAATGTTGGAACACGTGAGGCAATACTGACCTTACGACTTATCTTGGAACAAAGATTAAGAAAAGGCAAACCTACGTTTCTAGCATTTGTAGACTTAGAGAAAGCTTTTGACAATGCTGACTGGAATACTCTCTTTCAAATTCTAAAGGTGGCAGGGGTAAAATACAGGGAGCGAAAGGCTATTTACAATTTGTACAGAAACCAGATGGCAGTTATAAGAGTCGAGGGGCATGAAAGGGAAGCAGTGGTTGGGAAGGGAGTGAGACAGGGTTGTAGCCTCTCCCCGATGTTATTCAATCTGTATATTGAGCAAGCAGTAAAGGAAACAAAAGAAAAATTCGGAGTAGGTATTAAAATTCATGGAGAAGAAGTAAAAACTTTGAGGTTCGCCGATGACATTGTAATTCTGTCAGAGACAGCAAAGGACTTGGAAGAGCAGTTGAACGGAATGGACAGTGTCTTGAAACGAGGATATAAGATGAACATCAACAAAAGCAAAACGAGGATAATGGAATGTAGTCAAATTAAGTCGGGTGATGCTGAGGGAATTAGATTAGGAAATGAGACACTTAAAGTAGTAAAGGAGTTTTGCTATTTAGGGAGTAAAATAACCGATGATGGTCGCAGTAGAGAGGATATAAAATGTAGACTGGCAATGGCAAGGAAAGCGTTTCTCAAGAAGAGAAATTTGTTAACATCGAGTATAGATTTAGGTGTCAGGAAGTCGTTTCTGAAAGTATTTGTATGGAGTGTAGCCATGTATGGAAGTGAGACATGGACGATAACTAGTTTGGATAAGAAGAGAATAGAAGCTTTCGAAATGTGGTGCTACAGAAGAATGCTGAAGATAAGGTGGGTAGATCACGTAACTAATGAGGAGGTATTGGATAGGATTGGGGAGAAGAGAAGTTTGTGGCACAACTTGACAAGAAGAAGGGATCGGTTGGTAGGACATGTTTTGAGGCATCAAGGGATAACAAATTTAGCATTGGAGGGCAGCGTGGAGGGTAAAAATCGTAGAGGGAGACCAAGAGATGAATACACTAAGCAGATTCAGAAGGATGTAGGTTGCAGTAGGTACTGGGAGATGAAGAAGCTTGCACAGGATAGAGTAGCATGGAGAGCTGCATCAAACCAGTCTCAGGACTGAAGACCACAACAATAGCATCTTTAGTGAATTTAATTTAATTCCACCATCCTGCCATCTGGGGAACTCTTAGGCATCAGCAGATTTCAAAACTGACGTTCCTTTTCTGACGTTTCTTGATAAGTAACTTATTGTCAGTCAGTGCTGGTGATCACGAGAACATGTACCTCATAGATAGTTCTTTGTGGAATGTTTCCTAACCCATTCTTCCCTCTGAGTGTGTCTGTGTGTCCTCTAAGTCCTACTCTTGTTGTATTGCCTTCTTAGTTGACTGAAGCACTTCTCAGTTGTTTTCTGTGTAGATATACTGTTTCAGTGACTGTTCATTAATTTATCTCCATAATGCTGGTTATGACCAATAATATTCTGCATGTAGCTAACTTCCACATTGTTGTAACTTCATCATAGCCAGGAGCACACTATTAAATATAACTGCCTGCAACCAGTCCCTCTCTGACCTTCTACAAACTTGGAGTGCTTGGTTAAACTGACCAGACATCAAGTACTCAATATTCCATTTGGAGCTGATACTTGTGGCCTTGAAAGTGTTAGGTTATTAGTTTTAGTGCAACTCACTGTTGTCATATACATTTTCATTTCTGAACCCCAAGTATTTTGCAATAACACTGTTTAAGTCCCACAGCATTTCATCAAAACAACTGTTCAACATCTTCAAATGGTTAAGGCAAATGCTGCTGAGGATGTCAAACATTTGCTCTGATGAAATATTGTGGAATGACTTTCACAGTGTTACCTGGCACATATTTTCAGTAGTTCCACCAGTAACGTCTGAAAAGCCACACTCAGGTCTTTTCTTCTGAATATCATTGTAATTCTAGTCTTTCATTTACTTTATCCATTGTATCTTTAGTTTCAATTTGATTATTTTTTTGCCAAAACTGGTTATCTGTATTCTCATCTTGTACATTATCATGATAATTCTTATTCAGTACTGCAACACATTACTTTTAAGTTTTGCCCAAAACTCTGGTATCCATGATAACCTGCTTCTTATCCATCTTACAACTGTGTTTTACTGCAAATGAATATAATCTTATTTGATAGTTCACGTAGTTAAAATGTCATCAATATCAAACTACTCTTGAGAATGGGTTTTTGTATCTTGGGTGTTCCTCTTCTGTCAGGAAATAAATTGAGTTTCTTACAAATGAATGCTCAACATTATACTTTCATTTAACCCTTTTCCTGCTGAATTCCTGCCAACAATGCATGAGATTTGTGTGGTGTGGCTTGCCTCATCCACAGTCCTTGTTGTGCTAGTCTTGTCTGTTGCTCAACACAGTGTGTCTGCCACACTAAATTATCATTGCTACTGCACTAAGTAATCAACAATGTTGCAGATTTATTTGTCTATTAACATTAACAAAATTTTATGATAAAAAAGTAATTTTTACAAATTTTTTGGGTATGGTAAGTTCAAAATATGAAACAACACACAGGTTCACATAATATTGTTAACACCACCACCGCGGCTCCTTCTACCTGTTTTTCTTGCTGTGAACAACACTTATCTTGTGGTGACTTTCTTTTCAATATGATTCAACAATGCTTGGAAAGTGCCTCATTTTAAGCTGTAGGGGGTTTCCTTTTCCAATTGGCACCCTATGATTAATTTATTCTGAGGTTTCTCTACAGTCTTGCAAATAAGAGTCAGATGCCACTCAGACAGTGATAGGTTTTTTCCTGCATGGAATTTGTAAACAACAGTCCAATGTGTGAAATATTTTTAAATATAATTTCATTTCATGGTTTTTTAACAAAATCATGCCTTGTCTTCTGCTCCCATTGATTGTAGTCAGTCTTTCTGTCCTGTTGATGCCATTTCAGCAGTATGATGTGTAGACAACATGCATATGACTCTTCAGTGGCACATCTTCCATATCATTAGAACACTTGTCATACTAAGCTCCAGTTCTCTCCTTTGCAAATATTAGGCTTCAAGTTTTGGTATAAACCCCCCCCCCCCCTCTCTTAATAAGGTGGTGTAACGATAAAACACGGGCAATTCAAATTCATGTCTCAGAAAACCTAAAGTGCTTACAGTGAATGCCAGGAGGGTTCCTTTGAAAGAGCATTACCAGTTTCCTTTCCCAGTTCGAGTTTATGCTACATCTCTAACTCCATCATCAATACAACATTAAACCATGAGTTTGCTTTCTTCCTCATCAAGTACAAGCACAAATAACACTCTTCATTGTGGTGTATCTAGTGAACAACTACTTAATTTTAAAGTGATCATACCTTCACCATTGACAGCCTATTTTTTCTTCATCTGTTATAGTGGCTTCCAAATCTTCAGTTAAGAAACTGAACAGTGAGGTCAGTGTTTTTCATCTAGAAGCCTCCAATAAACTGAAACTTTTCCAAAAAGGCTGCTGAGCTCCAGAATTTATGGTTTCCAGTACATTTTCAGAATCAGTTGGTTCATCCCAGTATTGTTTTTCTTTCAGAAGGTTATGGCAACTGATGTTTCTTGAGCTTAAGTTTTTCATTTTTTTCTGTACGAAACTGTTTTTCTCTTACAATATCCCTTCACCTAACAATTCAACATCACCTGTTAGATGCTTGACACGATTTGTAAAATGCTGATACCACAATTGAAGGGACGTTCATTAAATGTATTATGAACAGTACAAAAATTATGCCAAAACTCGGAATCATTATACATGGATTACCTGAATCACAACTAATAAAACAGGGGTATGATAACACATTTACCTAAAAATGGCTGTGTTTTAAAATATAAACCATACACTTTGTAAAAGTGAGTGGAGTTATAATCCCACAATTAGCAGCAATGCAATCTCACTGTATATGTATAATTTAACAACTTTTAGACTAAGACGCGACACAAAATAATCAAACAACACTTATGTAACAACAGAAGATGATAATCTATGATGATTAAACAAACAAACACACACACACACACACACACACACACACACACACACACACACACACACACACAAAAATAAAAAAAAGAGAGAGGAGAATCATACTAACACTTTTACGCAAGTACCCACAGACTTCTTCACTGAATGTGTGTTTCAAGACATCAGTTGATGAGTTATGTTTGGTTTTTAGTATGGCGCCAATGCAGTCGTGTAGGGCACAAAACATATACTGAAACAAAGGAAAGATATTCACAATTAGTGTAATAAAAATACTTTCATAAAGCAGATTTCTGAACTACATATCTGTACCACAATAAATTTTTCATTCATATGTTATGAAGGATGTTTTTCAAAAGAGTGGAAAATGGAATGAAAACATTAGAGTAGAGACAACATTACTTAGCGAGATAGATTTTAGTAAGCAATGTCGTCTTTAAGATTTTTTCTGCTCAGTGGACCCAGTCAAACAATTTCTGCAAGAAAAACGCAAGTCTTTCCCTCAACTTGAAGACATACAGTGGTAGTTGGATATGCCTTTTACTGTAGACTGTTAACAAAGGTATGAGCATATGAAAGAGATTCTCAGATATGTGAGTGGCTTCTTAAGTAATAGAATCCAGCGCATTTTCCTCAACAGAAAGTGTTCCTCAGAGGCAAGGGTATCATCAAAAGTACTCCAGAGAAGTCAGTTCAGACTGCTCTTATTCTCTATACACACAAATGATCTAACAAACACAGCAAGCAGCAATCTGCGGATGTTTGCTGATGATGCTGTGATGTACAGGAAGGTGACACTGCTGAGTGACTGTAAGAGGACAAGATGACTCGAGACAGAATTTCTAGTTGGTGTGATGAATGGCAGAAATAGAAAAAATGTATGTTAATGCAGCTGAGTAAGAGAAACAATCCCATAACGTTGAAATACATCATTAGTAGTGTGCTGCTTGACACAATTATGCTGATTAAATATCGAGGTGGAATGTTGCAAAGCAATACGACTTGGAACAAGCAGCTAAAGATGGCAGTAGGAAAGGTGAATGGTCAACTTTGGTTTACTTATAAAATTTTAAGGCAGAGTGGCTTATCTGTAAAGGAGATCACATATAGAACACCAGTTCAACTCATTGTTGAGAGCTGCTCGAGTGTTTCGGATCCCCATCACATTGGATTAAAAGAAAATATTAAAGCAATTTAGAGGCGGGCTGCTAGAATGGTTACTGACAGGTTTGATCGACACACAAGTATTAGAGAGATATTTTATGAACTCAAGTGGGAATACCTGGAGGGAAGACCACATTCTTTTTGCAGAACACTACTGAGAAGCTGACTGCAGAATGATTCTACTGCTGCCAATGTACATTTCACATAAGGACCATGAAGATCAGATACGGGAAATTAGGGCTTGTACGAAGGCATACAGTCATTTCTCCTTCCCTCTAGTTGTGAGTTGAACAGAAAAGGAAATTACCAGTAGTGGTACATGGTACCCTTTGCCATGCACAATACAGACACTTGCCATGTATGTACGTATGTATGTATTTATTTATTTATTTATTTATTTATTACTTGTCATTAGCCAACATTTGTTGAAATAGGCAGTTTTGACATTACATTTGATAGTGAATCTAAAATTGGGAAACTATGTACATTCAGATTACATTACATGAGGATAAAGAGTTATTCTCTACATTATAATTCCATAACATCTTAGTTACTCTCTACTACATTCCAATTCCTTGACATCATCATAGTTACTCTCACACTCTAATTCCTTTACATCATGGATATACTTATCAGCTAACAATTTGTGCAGCTGCTTCTTGAAGGCATCACCTTGTAGGTCTTTCAGTGATTGTGGTAACTTGTTATATAATTTTAATCCTGTTTGCTGAAAGCTACTTTGGACCTTAAATAGCCTAGTAAAGTCTACATTAAGATTGTTTTTATATCTGGTATCATGTGAATGAACATCTGTTCTGGACGGTAAGGTATGTATTTGTTTTTTTATGGAAAGAAGACACGTTTTTATATACAGAGAAGGTAATGTTAAGATGTTAAGTTCCTTAAAGTGGTTTCAACATGATTCTTGGTTTTTAATACCTGTAATTGCTCTAATTGCTTTCTTCTGCCACATGAACACTGTCTGAGCACCAGTTGAGTTGCCCCATAATTTTATTCCGTACTGTAAGTGAGATTCAAAGAACGCATAATAAGAAGATAAAAGTTGTTTTCTGCTAACTAATGTTTTTAGTTTCCTTAACAAAAAGACTACTCTAGAAAGTCTGGTACATAACAGTTCCGTGTGGGTGTTCCATGTTAATTTCGGGCCCAGGTGGATTCCTAGAAGTCTTACAGAGTCAGACTCATTTAATTTTTCCTGTAGATTGTGCAAGAAGAAATACATAGTTTCCGTCTTGCTACTGTTGAGTATCAGCTTGTTACTGTGGAGCCATATGGCAGACTTTTCAAGCATTGCTTTTGTTTGTTTCTTCACTTCCTCCAATTTGTTATCTGAGGTAATCGGGGTTGTGTCGTCAGCATATAATATTGACTTGTGAAGCATGAAAGTAGGCAAGTCATTCATGTATACCAGGAAGAGAAATGGTCCAAGCACTGAGCCTTGTGGCACGCCTCTTACAACTGGTAGGGCATTTGATTGCTGGCTATTTACTATAACTACCTGAGTTCTGTTTGTCAGGTATGATCTGATTAATGCCAGTTCGTTATTTTTTACACCATAGCACTCTAGTTTATTTATTAGTATTTCATGGGATACAGTATCAAATGCTTTACTCAGATCTAGTAGTACAGCACAAGTGATGGAATTTTTCTCGAAGCCATCAAGTATGTCTGTCACAAGAGTTTCTACTGCATTTATTGTAGACAATCCTGGCCTAAAAACCAAAGAGCGAGGAGGAAAAAAGATTTTGTTCAGCAAAGTAGTTGCAAAGTTGTGTTTTAATGCAGCATTCTATTATCTTGGATAATATGGGTATGAGGGATATTGGACGGTAACTTTCAGGTTTGTTTTTTTCTCCTTTTTTATAGATTGGGATAACAATAGTAGCCTTCAGGACCTCAGGAAATTTTCCAGCTGTAAAAGTACTATTGATCAGAAAGGTAAGAGGGGCAACAATAATGTCAATTATTTGTTTCAAAATGGTGTTGGAGATGCCATAGAGATCTTCACTGTATGAGCCATGTAGGTTTGTGACGACTTTGTATACAGTTTGGCAGGTCACCTGTTTCCATTTAAAGGATAAGTTATTTAGGTCAGGAATGTTGTAGGTAAAACTTTCAGATGTTGCATCATCTGGTGAAAAAGTGCGAAACAAAAATCGATGTATATGGGGACAGCCACGCCAAGGGACTCTCTCTGTTTTCACCTTTTTGATTATTTGTGGGCAACAGTTTTGAACTAAGCTTGTTAGTATGTTCATGAATAAGTTAAAAGCATTACCGTTGTTATTAAAATTATATACTCTGTCCCACTCAACTTCTGATAATTTTTGCCTTAACTTTGTAATGTTGTCAGGATATAATAATCTGATCCTCTTAATGTGTTCAGGTTGCTGAGTAGGATAGTTTTCACAGTTGACCATTAGCCATAGGCTGTCATGGTCAGATAAAACTGGATTTATCACTCCGTACTGACACTCGTCTTTTGTCAAATTGGAGATTATGTTATCTAGGCAGGCATCTAATCGGGTTGGCTTGTTATTCATACAGTACAAGTTGTTAGACCTTAACATGTATTGAAAGTGTGTGACAGTTGGTGTTTTTAGTCGAATGTCTATATTAATGTCACCAATGTATGCTATCTTGTGGTGTCTGTATTTTACCAGCAGGTACTTATTTAAAGTCTCCATTTGGTCAATAAACTGATGAATATCAGAGCTAGGAGTGCGATAAATAGAGATGATCACTAATTTAAGTTTGGGAAGCAATAATGCAGCAATTTCAAAAAGTTGCTCTTTGCAAAAATGGTCGACTTTTTGTGCTACATATTCAATGTTAGAGTTTCTCTTTATAAAAATAGCGACTCCTCCATGACTACTTTTGGTTCTACAATATGAGCTTACTAATTCAAATCTTTCTGGGGTATACAGGGCAATTTCAGCTGGTGTGAGCCAATGTTCATTTACACAGAAAACATGACATGGGTTTGAACTTAGGAACACATCAATTTCATCTACTTTGTTTTTGATTGATTGTACATTTAGGTGCATAATTAAAGTTCTGTTTTTGAGAAGGATAGGCAAAGAATTAGACGCTTCTATATTTACTGTTTTTGTGGCACTGGCTGGGGGATGATAGTCCATAAAAAATCTTCACTGCAGCTACTCACACTCTTACTGCTGGTAGATAAGCAAATGGCAGCTCTATCGTTCCTCGTGGCTGTATCCACAGTTCTAGCTGGTGCACTGCTGTTTTCCTCCGTTGAAGGGGCTGCTGTTGTTGGTCTCACACATGGTTCATACCACCCTAGTTCTCTGACTGTCTTTTGGGACTTACTTTTAATTAGTTCACTTATCAGTTTTCCTAATTTGCACTTTCCTTTACGATTCAAGTGAAGTCCATGTCTGGTGAAGCATGTTCTGTCAAGTGAGCTCACATCTATTAGTTCCACATCACTGAACATCTTACACGTGCTCTTAAGTTTATTATTTATTCTACGAATTTCTTTGTTTATGGGTGAGTATTCAGGCAGGTCGTATCTGTGGCTGAAGTTCACGAGTATGATATTTGTGTTTGTTAGGAGTAATAGAAGTCTCACAAGCTGTTTAAACATGTACATAGCTCTGTTTTTGTATATGTCATTAGCTCCAGCACAGATAATTACACTGTCTTGTCCAGTATAGTTATTTTTCACGATGTTTTTCGTCGCTTCCTTGAAATCGGCGCCTGGCTTGATCATACCTGTTACTGCCAATGACTTACTGATGCTTTTAAGTTCTTGAGAGAGTCCCTTGGCGTGGCTGTCCCCATATACATCGATTTTTGATTCGCACTTTTTCACAGTACGTACTTCATTTTTGTTTACACTTTTTAAGGGTCTTTTTGGGTCATTTTTCGTAGATAGATTTATACTAACGGTATTGTTTGTCCTTATTATCGGTCTTTTAGGTTGATTTTTCGTCACGAGAACTGTAGTAACGGTATCGTGAGTTTGTTGTGTGTTCACATCTAGGGGTGGGAAAGCATTTTTGTCATTGTTCATTGCACTGCGTTTTTCCTGACACTCGAGAGCACCGAATTTGTTTGTAACACTTAATATGTTCGCACTTTTAATTTTGTTTTGCACAACATTCCATGGAACACTGTTTGTAGGTCGGTGCCATGTGTCTTTGTTTACATCCGAAATGCTCACAAGTCTGCTGGTTTTCGGACACATTTGCGTCTCTAGATTCGCACATTTTTCACTCAGCGCGTTATATTTCGTTTTTAAAGTGTCTATTTCACTTTGGAGTCCTTTTATTAACGTGTCTTTGTCCCGCAAAACTTTATTAATATCTCGTTGGCACGTTTACGTAATGCACTCCTGACATGTCCATACGAAATCATTTGTTACAAATTTTACAGATACCTTTGAGCACTTCTCATGGAACCAAAAGTTACACATTGAGCACCGAATGCCTTTCACTACTCTTTTTATGCACAGTTTACACTTGTTACCAGTATTAAATTCATTTTTCTCACGATCGTTCTCACTTACAACTTCAACCTGCGCCATCTTGGATCAATCATTAGATGATGTTCAGTCTTTACAAATGTTAAACATTTCATTGCAAGGAAATAGAAAACTTATTTATGGTCTAGCACTTTTGTGTTTAACTTTCATTACAAATTAAGACTGTTTTGGAAAGACCTTAAGACCAAAACATTCACTCACTTCAAATGTCTGAAGAACATTAATGTGCCTTCCTGAAATTTAAGAGGAAACTGAAGATTATTTATGTAAAATGTTCAACCTAATTGAAAAAAAATTAATGGCACATTTGGTGATTTGAAGGTGCTTTATAAATTAAAAAAAAAATGTTTCTTCATTAATGTGCACTAATAGCCTCTGAACACTTCAGCTCTCTTTGAATTAGTTTCATAAGTTTCCGACACCCAAAGGTAAGGTTGGTGGTCACCCCTAGGTCGACAGAGAAGAAACAGGACGCAAAATTCTTACAAAGCATTAATGAAACAGTTGTTTCTCGCTAAAAATAGTAATTACAGAAAGTAAGCACACAATTATTGCTATAGTTTTAAATGCAACAATCAGGTACCACTTTTATAAACCAGTTTTAGTGTGCAGAACATCAGAATATTAACCACATGTCACTCCAATGCTGCCACTCATGATGCTTAATATAGAGAATGAAGCAGTGGTTATACAATAATCCAAAGCCGTACATGAACTGCAGTAACAATGCGATTAGTTTTGGTAACAAACTGACTGCCTCACTAGCAGTAAAAAAGATCAAAATTGTCATAGTGCAATAACATGATGAAGAGTTTTTCCTATGTTATTCAACTTCTTTAAATCTTTAAAAAGTATGTTCATACTCAAATCAAAAGAGTGACTTTCATTGAGGAACATTAGGCTAGTGTGGTGTACAAAGATGCAACAAATCTAAATCAAAGCTGACATGAGCTAGTCACATTTTTAAATCAAGACTGTGCTAAAAACCTTGGCTTTGCCTGTCTCACATCTGCCTGTCAAAGACAAATAGAATTTTAACACTTACTCCTTACTGTGACATCAACTGCATAACTTTGAAGTTGTTCCTGTCTGCAGTTTTAAACACCACGGCTGAAAAGGCTATTTGCAGACCTTCTTAATAAAATTAATTCAACAAACACTTACTAATTATCATGATTATTATGTCAGTAAATCATAAAACAATACAAGATACTAGTACATTACCAGGGCGTACACCCAGAAGAAAGAAAATTCCTAGATTTTTCCCACATTTCCTGACTAAAAATACAATTTTTCCATTGGTGAAAATACATTCTATCCCTTGTGAAAGTACTTTTTTCTGTGTTAAGGGACAATATATTTCCACTTAGAGCTGTAAAACTTATCAATCATTTGAATGGTGGGGATTTTATAAACCAGCATAGAACTTCACAGCACTTTAGGTAATAAAACCCGCCAAAAAATAAAGATCTTTCATGTGTGGCAAAATGTACGTTGCATATTTTTATATTAAGAAAGTATAAACACGAATTCTGTCAAATACAGCATGGTAGCTTCTGAAGCATTGAACTTGAGATTGTGATGCACTTTTGTCATCCAATCATATGTCATGCCATGTGATTTCACCAGCCAATGACAGCAGATATTCAGAGTATAGAACACATGATGTAGTAAGCCAATAGCAACATCAATGTCAAATAACATGAACATAGAAATAGGAAAAGTTAATTGTATCAATTAATACAGATACAGCATAGCTACAAGAAATGCTAAGCTTCCACATACAATATTGGTAGTCAAAATTTTTTGATGGGATGGCTGGGATGAAGAAAAATTCTTTGTTAGAGTGTCATCTCCTACCAGTCAAAATTACAGAAATTTAACTGAAAATTAGACCAGCAAAAATGGGGGAATTTTTCATTGGATTTCTCCCAGAAAAAATTCTCATATTTCCTGGGTCATACATGCCCTGTAAATTATCATCAGTTGTTTCCATAATAATAAATTACAGCAAAAAATGTAATAAATCTCTGTACTTTTAAGAAATACATACACTACACACAATTTGCAAATCAATTTCACTGAAAGTGCCCAATAACTGTGCAAAAGTAATATTTTCACTCAACATTGTGAAAGTAATTTTAAACTGAAGTAAGGGGGAACCTGTCACAGAGTGAAGAACAACAGTGTGTTTGTTACAACTTCAGCATCTAATTTTAATTTTTCCCCTTCACAAAAAGAAGATACTCAAGCAAAAAGGCTCATAGCTTCACGAGGCATGAGTGAAAAGAAAGAAATGGTTACTGATTTTATATTTTATTTCATTTTAGATTTCTGTATTTTATAAATACCAGAAACGTGCTTGCACAGAAAACAAAAAAGGAACACAACATAACAGCTTTTGGGGAGAGTAGAAATACAAGTAATGTTACAAATAGGCAAGGAACTTCAAACATTTGGAGTGAGTGAATGTTTTGGTCTTTAGGTCTTTCCAAAACAGCCTTAATTTGTAATAAAAGTTAAGCACAAAAGTAAATAAGTTTTGTATTCCATTAAAATGAAATGTTTAACACTTGTAAAGACTGAACATCATCTACATCTACATCCATACATGGCAAGCATCTGTACTGTGCATGGCAAAGGGTATCTTGTACCACTACTACTAATTTCCTTTCCTGTTCCACTCACAACTAGAGCGAGGGTAAATGACTGTCTGTATGTCTTCGTACAAGCCCTAATTTCTCGTATCTTATCTTCATAATCCTTACATGGAAAGCACATTGGCAGCAGTGGAATAATTCCACAATCAGCTTCTCAGCAGTGTTTTGCGAAAAGAATGTGGTCTTTCCTCTAGGGATTCCCACTTGAGTTCATGAAACATCTCTGTAATACTTGTGTGTTGATCGAACCTGTCAATAACCAATTTAGCAGCCCACCTCTAACCTGTTTTGATATTTTCTTTTAATAAGATATGGTGGGGATCCTAAACACTCGAGCAGCACACTAAAGGTTTCAGTTAATTAAATGACATAATCGTCTTTTCACACAAAACACCTGTTAACATGTCAAGATATTCATGGAAATTTTCCATTTCAGTTTATAAACAACTTAAACTCTGTAACAATACAATAGTTATGGCCCTTTAACAAATCTGTCTCCATGTGTGCTCACAATGTGCGCTTTCAGCCCTATATAAAAACTGCCCCCCCCCCCAATGAACCATGGACCTTGCCAGTGGTGGGGAGGCTTGCATGCCTCAGGAATACAGATAGCCGTACCGTTGGTGCAACCACAATGGAGGGGTATCTGTTGAGAGGCCAAACAAATGTGAAGAAGGGCAGCAGCCTTTTCAGTAGTTGCAGGGGCAACAGTCTGGATGATTGACTGATCTGGCCTTTTAACACTAACCAAAACGGCCTTGCTGTGCTGGTACTGCGAACGGCTGAAAGCAAGGGGAAACTACAGCCGTAATTTTTCCTGAGGGCATGCAGCTTTACTGTATGGTTAAATGATGATGGTGTCCTCTTGGGTAAAATATTCCGGAGGTAAAATAGTCCCCCATCTGGATCTCCAGGCAGGGACTACGCAGGAGGACATTGTTATCAGGAGAAAGAAAACTGGCATTCTACTGATCGGAGTGTGAAATGTCAGATCCCTTAATCGGGCAGGTAGGTTAGAAAATTTAAAAACGGAAATGGATATGTTAAAGTTAGATATAGTGGGAATTAGTGAAGTTCGGTGGAGGAGGAACAGGACTTCTGGTTCAGGTGAATACAGGGTTATGAATACAAAATCAAATGGGGGTAATGCAGGAGTAGGTTTAAAAATGAATAGGAAAATAGGAATGCGAGTAAACTACAACAAACAGCATAGTGAACGCATTATTGTGGCCAAGATAGATACGAAGCCCACGCCTACCACAGTAGTACAAGTTTATATGCCAACTAGAGATTGATGAAATGTATGATGATGAGATAAATGAAATTATTCAGATAGTGAAGGGTGACGAAAATTTAATAGTCATGGGTGACTGGAACTCGATAGTAGGAAAAGGTAGAGAAGGAAACATAGTAGGTGAATATGGAATGGGAGTAAGGAATGAAAGAGGAAGCTGCCTGGTAGAATTTTCGACAGAGCATAACTTAATGATAGCTAACACTTGGTTCAAGAATCATGAAAGAAGGTTGTATACATGGAAGAAGCCTGCAGATACTGGAAGGTCTCAGATTATATAATGGTAAGACAGAGATACAGGAACAAGGTTTTAAATTGTAAGACATTTCCAGGGGCAGATGTGGACTCTGACCACAATCTATTGGTTATGAACTGTAGATTAAAACTGAAGAAACTGCAAAAAGGTGGGAATTTGAGGAGATGGGATCTGAATAAACGGAGAGAACCAGGGGTTGTAGAGAGTTTCAGGGAGAGCATTAGCGAACAATTGATAAGAATGGGTAGCTTTGAGAGATGAAATAGTGAAGGCAGCAGAGGATCAAGTGGGTAAAAAGATGAGGGGTAATAGAAATTCTTGGGTAACAGAAGAGATATTGAATTTAATTGATGAAAGGAGAAAATACAAAAATGCAGTAAATGAAGCAGACAAAAAGGAATACAAACGTCTCAAAAAATGAGATAGACAGGAAGTGCAAAATGGCTAAGCAGGGATGGCTAGAGGACAAATGTAAGGGTGTAGAGGCGCATATCACTAGGGGTAAGATAGATACTGCCTACAGGAAAATTAAAGAGACCTTTGGAGAAAAGAGAACCACTTGCATGAATATCAAGAGTTCAGATGGAAACCCAGTTCTAAGCAAAGAAGGGAAAGCAGAAAGGTGGAAGGAGTAAATTGGGGGGGGGGGGGGCTATACAAGGGAGATGTTCTTGAGGACAATATTATGGAAATGGAAGAGGATATAGATGAAGATGAAATGGGAGAAGTGAAGAGTTTGACAGAGCACTGAAAGACGTAAGTCGAAACAAGGCCCTGGGAACAGACAACATTCCATTAGAACTACTGACAGCCTTGGGAGAGCCAGGCCTAATAAAACTCTACCATCTAGTGAGCAAGATGTATGAGAGAGGCGAAATACCCTCAGACTTCAAGAAGAACATAATAATTTCAATCCCAAAGAAAGCAGGTGTTGATAGATGTGAAAATTACCGAACTATCAGTTTAATAAGTCACGGCTGCAAAATACTGACACGAATTCTTTACAGATGAATGGAAAAACTGGTAGAAGCCAACCTCAGGGAAGATCAGTTTGGATTCCATAGACATGTTGGAACATGTGAGGCAATACTGATCCTACGACTTATCTTAGAAAATAGATTAAGGAATGGCAAACCTAAATTTCTAGCATTTGTAGACTTAGAGAAAGCTTTTGACAATGTTGACTGGAACACTCTCTTTCAAATTCTGAAGGTGGCAGGGGTAAAATACAGGGAGCGAAAGGCTATTTACAATTTGTACAGAAACCAGATGGCAGTTATAAGAGTCATGGGGCATGAAAGGGGAGCAGTGGTTGGGAAGGGAGTGAGACAGGGTTGTAGCCTATCCCCGATGTTATTCAATCTGTATATTGAGCAAGCAGTAAAGGAAACAAAAGAAAAATTCGAAGTAGGAGTTAAATTCCATGGAGAAGAAATAAAAATTTTAAGGTTCACCTGTGACAGTGTAATTGTGTCAGAGAGAGCAAAGGACCTGGAAGAGCAGCTGAACAGACTGTACAGCGTCTTGAAAGGAGGATATAAGATGAACATCAACAAAAGCAAAACAAGGTAAATGGAATGTAGTCAAATTAAATCAAGTGATGCTGCAGGAATTAGGTTAGGAAATGAGATGCTTAAAGCAGTAAATGACTTTTGCTATTTGGGGAGCAAAGTAACTGATGATGGTTGAAGTAGAGAGGATATAAAATGTAGACTGGCAATGGTAAGGAATGTGTTTCTGAAGAAGAGAAATTTGTTAACATAGAGTATAGATTTATGTGTCAGGAAGTCGTTTCTGAAAGTATTTGTATGGAGTGTAGCCATGTATGGAAGTGAAATGTGGACGATAAATAGTTAGGACAAGAAGAGAATAGAAGCTTTTGAAATGTGGTGCTACAGAAGAATGCTGAAGATTAGATGGGTAGATCACATAACTAATGAGGAGGTATTGAACAGAACTGGAGAGAAGAGAAATTTGTGGCACAACTTGACTAGAAGAAGGGATCAGTTGGTAGGGCATATTCTGAGGCATCAAGGGATCACCAATTTAGTATTGGAGGGTAGCATGGAGGGTAAAAATTGTAGAGGGAGACCAAGAGAGGAATATACTAAACAGATTCAGAAGGATGTAGGTTGCAGTAGGCACTGGGAGATAAAGAAGCTTGCACAGGACAGAGTAGCATAGAGAGCTGCATCAGACTAGTCTCTGGACTGAACAGCACAACAACAACAACATAAAAACTGGTATAGTACAAAACTGATTACATAAAACCAGAACCATACAAAATAGAGGTAGCAGCACTGAACTGAAAAATGCAAAGTGACTGGAAAGAAGTACAGCTGACTCCTGTATATACCAAGGGAAAAAGAACGGACCCGCAAAATAACAGACTAATATCCTTAACATCGGTTTGCTGCAGCATTCTAGGGCATATTCTGAGTTTGAATAAAATAAATTACATAGAGACCGAAACGCTCATGTACATGAATCAGCATGGTTTTAGGAAGCATTGCTCGTGCAAAACCCAGCTTGCTTTCTTCTCACACACTATACGGCGAACTATGGATGAAGGGCTTCTAGATTTCCAAAAAGCATTCAACATGATACCCCACTGTTAATGAAGGTAGGTGCATATGGAATAAACTCCCAGATTTGTGACTGGTTTGAAGACGTCTTAAGTAATAGACCCCAGTATGGTGTCCTAAATGGCGAGTATTCGTCAGAGACAGGGGTAACATTAGGAGTATCCCAGGTAAGTGTGAGAGAACCGTTGCTATAAAGTGACTGCAGGTTGAGACAAGATGACAGAGGCAAAATTTCTAGTTGCTGTGAGGAATGATATGAAATGGAACAAGCATGTGATGATTGTGGTAGAGAACGCATATTGTCGACTTCCTTTTATTGGAAGAATTTTAGGAAAGAGTAGTTCATCTATAAAGAAGACCACATATAGGATGCTAGAGAAACCTATTCTTGAGTACTGCTACAGTGTTTGGGATCCACAGCAGGCTGGACTGAAAGAAGATACCAAAGCAATTCAGATCAGCACGCAAGTGCTACTGATGTTTTTTGGGAACTCAAGTGGGAATGCCTGGAGGGAAGATGACGATTTAGCAAAATGCTACTGAGAAAGTTTAGAGAACCAGAATTTTAAGCTGACTGCAGAACGATCCTACCGCCGCCAATGTGCACTTTGCATAGGGTCCATGAAGATAAGATATGAGAAATGAGGGCTCATACAGAGGCATATAGACAGATGTTCTTCCCTTGCTCTATCTGAGAGTGGAACAGTAAAGGAAACGACTAGTTGTGGTACAGGGTACCCTCCACCACGCACTGTACAGTGGCTTGCAGAATGTGTATGTAGATGCAGATGTAGACGGAGAATGTATCAAAATAAATTATTAAGGACCTGAAAATGTAACATCTGTTGTGGGCAAAATTCATATCTAATTTCAGTGAAACTCAAACATAACCTTTTTTCTGTAAATGGTTAGACATACAAATTTAAAAGACTGTCTGCTATGTGCCTGAAAACGAAACCTTAGTGCTTTGAATCTGACTGCTAAAAAGGTGGTGATGAGTGTGTTTTTTGACTGGAATATTTGCTTTTGCAAAAACTTTATCAGATTTTTTTTGAAGAGATCTTTGCTTGTTATTTTTTTTGGGCTTTTCAACAAATGATTGTTTCTGTTGAGAAGCACCAGCATTTTCCTGCTGAACAAGAATGTGCTTCTCTGATTGAATGTGTTTCTCTACTTTTTCTTTTCACTCCAACTTTATAATACCAAAATCTGCAGAATATTGATTTCAAACTTTCATGAACATTCATAGCCATGTAACTCACACCTGACAATACTACAGATAGAACCGACTAGGTACTTTGTATATGAGTAGGACCAGGATGAGGAGTAGGAGTACAACCAAAAGTAGCTCTAATTGCATGTTAGGGAAAGACTTTCAGTGTGGTAGAATTATGTTGACTGATTATGTTTTCTGCTCCTTTAGTGCAAAGTGGTGACAGTATGAACTGGATGTCAGTTATGAGCAAACGTAAACAAACCGGCAGAAGAGTGGAGATGTGAAGTTTGTAACTGAATTGTGTGATGGTCCAGTATTAGTCTCTTCACTCGTTTTAAAATAAGAGATGAAAACAATGAGCAATACACAACACAAAGGCTACTGCGCAGTTGCTTGCTGAGTTTGGCAGTGACACAAATAAGGTAGTTCAATCCCTAGCCCTACTGGTATTTGACACAACCACTGAATCACAGTTTGAAACATCCGCCACTTAAAACTGCCACATTTAAGTGTCCACATTACACCTACTTTTGAAATTTTGCTAGCTGACATACAGGTTTATTTGCTATAAGATGCCTGATACCCAGGCAGAGTCCTATCATGCTTTATGAGGCATGTACTTTAGACCATTCAACTGCAGACAACTGGTGTGGCACCGAAACATCAAGCACATTGTGATGTCATTTTGTTCATGCATTTTTATTTTGCAAGTACAGTATCTTTCCAAACTGGGATTTGCCAGATGATGTGCAATACAAAATCAAAGATTGGTTACTTCTTGAAATTTATATGCAAACAATAAAGCTAATTCAAATTATCTCTGATGAAATAGTTCTTCTAGAAAAAATTTGCTATGAAACAGACTTTACTAGATAATTCACATTTTTGCAGTTTGAGGCAGATTTCACATCTATAATTGCATTTATTGCTAAATGCAAATTATTTACTGCCCTATACATTATAGGACTATAAAAGAAGACATTTTAATATTAAAATTGCTGAAAATCTTC
Source organism: Schistocerca nitens (assembly GCF_023898315.1). Classification (NCBI taxonomy): domain Eukaryota; kingdom Metazoa; phylum Arthropoda; class Insecta; order Orthoptera; family Acrididae; genus Schistocerca; species Schistocerca nitens. The sequence goes on from NC_064616.1 coordinate 317,739,355, forward strand.
ACACTATTAAAATAATTAATACTATAGTATGAACAAACAGTATTAGAAAGGTATCAAGCACCACTTACCACCACACGATGCAAATCAGCTTTATTTTCATATAAATGTTCAAAGTAAATTGGTAAGATGACACGATGCCAGTACATAAATGAGCAATTACACACTTCAGCAATTCTTTCCTGTAATTCACATATCACATTCAGTCTATAGACTATGCTGACTAGACTGGCAAGGGAGTCATCACGAAATGTGTGTCCCTGATTTGCTGCACAAATAGCAAGTCGTAGCACCAAACGTCTGTCCTTTGTACCACAACCATGTAGAACTCTTTCAGCAAGCACTAATGCTGAAAGTATATCCAAATGCTTTTCGCTATATCGCTTATCCTGCACCAGACCTTTCTGAAACACAATAAAATGTACTTTATTTACATAGTGATAAACCAGAAGTTTATTTCTTTACAATAAAAATCAGATTTAACATACCTTTACATTTGTAATTATGATTAGAGCTTGATATGACAATAGCTGGAATATGTGGTTCACGGTCTCTGAAGTAGTTGTATAATGTACATGGTAAGTATGCTGTATCCCTTTCAGCAATTCTATCAGTCTACACAGAGCCATCACCTCTGTTTTAGTCATGGGTTTGGACAGTGAAACATGTAAATTGGTGACAGTTTTTACTATATGGTTTATCCAACAAGCATACTGGACACCCTGTAAAGTCAAAAGTAAATATTATTTGAAGAATGGTGAAGAAAACACACACACACACACACACACACACACACACACACACACACACACACCAACTATCCCTCAATTTATCAGTCATCTACACTTGAGAAACGAAGCTGTTTCAAAGTACTTCATAATGTAGTTTTGGATGGTTTGCTAATTTTTACAATAAATGAACTGTTCAACATTTTTTACAATAGTTAATGGGATTTCACTGGAATTGGCTGTCTCTAGATGCCTTTATGTTAAGCTTGATAGTGTCATACCCTAATAATTGATTCTGAAGTACAAGTAACAATGTGTCAACATTTGTGTACTGTTCATGTCGCACCAGCCTGAATTTTTTGCAGCAAATTTTCTCACAATCCCACTTCAATATCTATACTTTCCTGCTGGTGGTAATGAAATTGGATAAGTTTGCCTTCATAATCTAGGGGTCTTACTAGTGACAGACATTCCAGTTCAAATTCATGGAGATTAACTTGAATTTTCTACCCTGTAATGGTGTGACAAGTGCACATACAGTTACTTGCCAGTAACACAGGAGCAGCTCAAATAAATAAAAACAGTGACTTGTCATTTAAGTTGCCAAGTGATGTAAAGTCAAAGGCTTCTATCAGGCTGAGAAGTACAAAATGTTTTTAGTATGAGCAATTTCATACACATACCCTAACATACAATTAAGACTATTGCACGTTAAACCCCTATGGTAATATATGCTGGACTTTTTTATCATTGACTTGTATCTTAACGTTAATCAGGTCAATACTCACGATCACTAAACTGATAGTAGGAAGGTCTTAGTAATTTTTATGCTTTCCTTTGAAATGTTAAGGCAGCAAAAATCTCGTACAAATCTGCAAACAAGAGCGTTATTTCAATATTGCGGAATACCTTCCTCTGAAGCTGAGGCTGCTAATGCCTCCTTCAGGTATGCCGTTTGATTCATGGGTAGTTGGTTTGAAATCAGATGGTGTAAGAAATTTTTGCTGCCAGTATTTGGGTCACGAGGTTGGACACCTAGTGGTGGAAAGTTCCTCATCATCAGACTTTGTGCCCATGTTCTGAATTAAATTCAAAATCTCTCTGCAGTTCCTCATGGAATGTGGGCTGTGGCATTATTTGTGCTGGTCTTTCCATCAGCTGGAGAGATTAAGTTTGATGGTTTGCTTGGTGCTATTTGAGAGGAGGTGGCTATGTGCCAGCATTGTATTTATCCCCTGCCTCCTTTTTACCAACAACACAGTAATACGTCATTTACACTTTTTCACTTATATAGGTTTTCCTCACTTATACTTTTCTTTCCAGTCCTGGTGAAATTTCTACAGTGTACACAAGCTATGATGCCTGGTTTCAGGAGGAGTTGTGGAGAAGGTGATTGGTATGCTCCGCCTATTAACACAGCACCATGGAGGGAGGGATGTAGCAGCAATTGCCTGTGTTGTGTTCCCATCCAGAAAATCACATTGTAATGAGCACTCACAGCCATCTAACACCTAATTTTTAATGTGACAGAATTGATATTATTTTATAGATTGACAGATAAGGTTGTTACTAGGTGCAGTAGTAATCTGTTTTCCCAAAGCTGAATGATTTCTGCTGAACCAGCACTAGGGTGCAACTGAACAAGAATTGTTGCCTATCATTTGGGAGTTACGAAGCACGTCACAGCTTATTAGCGTACCTGCTTCCACTGAAGTAATATGCATATTAAAGACTGCTATTTTATTTAGGTCTGCTGTATATGCGACCATACCATATTTACTGTATTCCTGATTACTTTGAAACTGATAATACGACTATGGGTGAAAGAAAGAGGAAAAGCATTTATGATCACTGAAAAACAGAGTTTTGAGTGAGGTGATGGAAAACAGTAATAGGAAGTGAGTGGATATTGTAAAGGAATTGCTACATCTATCTTAAATTCAATTGTAGTGAAGGCAAAGGAAACATAAGACAGTGCAGGTGTGTTCAGAATTTCTACTAGTAAAGCCTGTCTCACGCAATGTAACATTTGCTGCAATCTGAGCAGGCACCTTAGGTTGTTTGCAGATGATGCTGTCATTTATTGTTTAGTAAAGTCATCAGAAGATTAAAATAAATTGCAAAACAATTTAGAAAATATATCTGTATGGTGTGCAAATTGGCAACTGATCGCAAATAATGAAAAGTATGAGGTCATCTACATGAGTGCTGAAAGGAATTATACTTCAGTTAAATAATAAATCAATCAAATCTAAAGGCAATGAATTCAAATAAATACCTAGGAATTACAATTACAAACAACTTAAATTGGAAAGAACACGCAGAAAATGTTGTGAGAAGGCATACCAAAGACTGTGTTTTAATGGCAGAACACTCAGAAGATGTAACTGATCTACTAAAGAGACTGCCTACACTACACTTGTCCATTCTCTTTTGTAGTACTTGCTGCGTGTTGTGGGATCCTTACCGGATACCATTAACGGAGTACATCAGGAAAATTCAAATAAAGGCAGCACATTTTGTATTATCGAGAAATAGAGGAGAGTGTGTCAAGGACATGATATAGTATTTAGGGAGGACATAATTAAAACAAAGGTGTTTCTCATTGCAGTGGGATTTTCTCACAAAATTTCAATTTTATCATAAAATTTCTATCATCAACTTCCCTCGCTGAATGCAAAAATATTTTGTGCTGGTGTAAGTTATCACCAGCACCCCAGTTGACAAAGACATAGTGTGAAGATTGATAATAAGTGCTGGATCAAGTGCGTTTACAATGAGAGGCCAGAGACACACCGACAAGCAACACACCACCAACGTCCTCTCGACAGCATGTATTTGCCACCGCTGCTGACTGGAGGGCCTAACTGACTCACTGACTCTCTCTTCCTGTTTGGCATCTGCCAGTTAATCGCAGAGCAGGCTCTGTTCATATCACAGGTTATGAAAGAACATAGCGATTAGATTAGTGCCTATACCAGGACTAGCAGTGAAATTGAAGTTGTAATAGCGACATTACTGATATTGTTTGCAAGTGGACTATTACTGATGAGCTTGTATCAGAACACATGGACTCTATTAAGTTAAGTTTCCAGCTCATGTAAATAAAGAACCATATTAATCCTCGGGTGCATCTATGTTATAGAAAGAGAACACTGGCCACCCATAACAACATCCTCTCCTTTGCTTCCTTGCAGTACAAGACTCTACATATTTCGTTGATGCCAATCTACATCGGGATCATCATACTAAAATAATGGACAATGGATGCAGCAGGTTGGAAGACTTAATTGTTCATAGACAGGTGTGCAACAAAACCCATCCCTAACTTCCTGTTTGAGAAATGTGACCACGGAATTCTTTCCACTGAATTGCATGAGTGACCTCCAAGCTCTTGACCTTGGACTAATTCATATTTTCAAGTTGCATTATCGCAAAATGCTCATACAGCATGCTATCATCCAGTGTGTAAACTTTTGAAAAAAAGGAAGAAATGAAAATAAGCATTTTACAGGTATAATTTTTACTTGCCTTTTTTTTTGTTATTGTACTACCACAGCCAAACAACACTTCTGAGAAACTATTACTGAATTTGTTTCTTATGATAGGCAATACACTACATCGCAACTTCATGGCACCGAGTTTGAGACATTACCATTCAGGACTGTTTCTGATAAGCCGGATTTGGAAATGAAGACAATGATCATAGTGGAAATGATATTACTGATGATATTTCATCTAATGGCAAAGAACAGAACTGACTTCAAGAGCAGGCAACACTGACGAAAATATTGTCACTACAGAAGCCATGACTATCTCTGAGATAGTTGAAGATGCACAGCAGGACTTGGACGAGGAAGATAATGATGATGAGAATGATACAGAAGAGCCTTAGCATTCCTCTGTGACTTAATGATGCAGTAAATGCATTAGAAAAAAAAATCTGCTGATTCATGCAGTTCAGCTCTCTCCATACCTCTGTGTGTGCTTAATAAACTTGCTTTCAGCATTAAGCATTAGTTTTTGTTGACTACCTTGCAATCATATTTAGTACCTGACTGTGGATTCTACGTGACAATATTTCTGCCTAACAAGTATGATGACAAAATCATTAGTAATCACCTGGACAGAAATGCAGCTCTGGGGAAGAGAATGTGGAAGATCTCTGGCAGAAATTCATACATATTGTAGGCTATGCACTAGGTAAGTTGGTGCCCTGGAAGACATTAAGGAATGGAAAGATCCACCATGGTTCAATAATAACATTAAGAAGATACTACAAAAGCAGATTCAGCTAAATATCAAGTGAAACAACTCTTGCTGACACACAAAAGCTGAAAAAATCAAAACAAGCATCTAGACAGCTATGCAAGGAGCACTAAATGAATTCAAAAGTATCTGCTAAATTGTAAAAAAGTTAGTTTTGGTGCTATATAAAGTCATCCAATGGAACAAAGTCATCTGGCCAAATGTTTGTTACAATGATGGAACCTGAAATAAAGATTAAGTGAACGCTAAAATACTAAATTCTCTTTTCTACAGCCCAAACTGCTCGATATAGGAAAGGCCACAGGACCTGACGGGGTGCCTGTAAAGAGTATATATTGATTATGTGAAGGGACTGGTTCCTCTTTTAGCATCAGTTTGCCCTAGGTTTCAGAATCCACAGAGCAGATTGGAACAGGAAAAACCTGTCTATAAGAAGGGTCACAGGGCCAATGCGCAGAATGACCAATCCAGCTGATATCAGTTTCTTATAGAGTTACGAAACACCTGCCATGCTTGGGTATGATGACTTTTCTAAAGACTAAGCAATTCCTAAGCAGGAACCCACATTGCTCCTGCAAATATCAACCGTATGGAACTTAAGACTGGCATGTTCGTTCATTACATCCAGAAGGCAGTACACAGCTGAGCTAACGTTAATGCCAATTTTCTTCACTTCCTGAAAACCTTTGATACAGTTTCACACCACTGCTAAATAAACAAATATGTGTGTAGAGAATATCTGAACAGATAGGCACAACTGGACTGACGACTTCCTTGTAAGCAGAACTCAGTAAGTTGATCTTAATGGAGTGGCATCATGAGAGGCGAAGGTAGTTTCTGGCATACAACTGCACTTCACAAAATAATAAATGAACTTCTGGGTGAAGTATGAAGCCTTATGATGCTGTTGGATACTGAGAGGTGGCATCATTAGAACCCAGTTACAAAAAGCACAGGAACCAAGGTGACAATCAGTGTGTGGTGCACTGCTTGGCAGCTGACCCAAAACATAAATAAATGTGGTGTCATGCAAATAGATGAAAGGATCTAATATTGTTTTCCTACACAACTGGCAATCAATCACTGGGATCAGTCACAGCCTGTAAGTATCTGGAAGTTTCTGTCCATGGTGATTTAAGGTAGAATGATAGATGCTGAGAAAGTGTAATTAATGTATGAAACTGGTCGCTTATAAAACTAGTGTTTGACCAATGTTTGAATATTCTTCATCAGTCTAGAACTGTTACCAACATCTAGTAATAAGATGGGAAAGACAAAGAAAAGCAGCATGATTCACTGTGTGTCTGTTTAGTCAGGGTGAGAGTCCACAGAAACGTTCAGTGAAATGTTCAATGAACTGCAGTGGAATAGGTTAAAACAAAGATGTTATGCTCTGAAGGTAGTCACTGCTTCTCCCAACTTCTTCTTCTTCTTCTTTTACTTCTTCTGTGGCTCTACATCTACATCCACACTCTGCAAACTAACGTGGGGTGCATGGAATAGGATACGTCCCATTGTACCAGTTATTTGGGTTTCTACCCACTCCATTCACATATGGAGTGCAGGAAGAATGATTGTTTGAATGCCTTTGTGCATGCATTAATTATTCTAATCCAATCCACATGATCGCTATGTGAGCGATACGTAGGAGATTGCAGTATATTCCAACGATCATTTAAAGTCAGTTCTTGAAACTTTGTCAAATAGACTTTCTCAGGACAGTTTACACCTATCTTCAAGAGTCTCCCAGTTTGATTCCTTCAGTATCTCTGTGATGCTCTCCCATGAATCAAAAGACCTGTCACCATTTCTGATGCCCTTCTCTGTATACGTTCAATATTCCCATTAGTCCTATTTGGTACAGGTCCCACACACTTGAGCAATATTCTAGAACCAGTCGCACAAGTGATTCGTAAGCAATTTCCTTTGTAGACTATTGACTATACAGTTCATTGTGGACCCTGGCCTCTTCAACAATTCTTCCTTAGTTATCACAGTTCAGTGCTCAAATTTTCCATTCCCCAAAGTCCATTTTCTGTAGACCTTCCATGACTTCATCTTTCCATATGTTGTTGTCCCATTGACACCTTGGATTTCTGTTTAATATCATTTCAGTTACTTCCACATCACTCAGCTGTGCTACACGTCCTGCCTATATCAATCCGGCTAACATCACTGTTCTTCTACAAGGTGTATCTTCACACCAAGTGTCTCTACTAAGTAAGAGTCATCAGGTGCATTTTCTATTGTGTTTCTGTAGATATTTGCAATTTCATTTTGCAATGTGTATCTGGAGTAAGCCCAAATAATTACAGCTCATCACGTCTTTTACACGATTCCCTGTGTTGATGGAAAGAAAGCATAGCTTCGTTCCTTGTACAAAAAAAGTTTACTTAAAAGCGAAATTTTATGTGCTCATTCAATATAGCAGTCCCAAATTAGTCTAGTGGGACATTTGTTTCAGCAATATGAGTGAACAGGGATTGTAAAAATATGAAGAATAAGCTGTATTCTAGGAGCAACTGAACAAAAGCGCTGCTGCATCATGGAAGCAGTCAGCACAGGCCAGGGCAATACTTTCACTGCTGAAGTACTGGTTATTCTTCATATTTTAGCATCCATGTTAATACACATGGATGAAACAAACATCACACTACACTAATTTGGAACCATTCTATCAAATGACCAAGTAAAATTCCGCTTTAAAAATAATTTTGTTTGTAAAGGGAAACAAACCGATGCTTTTCCACAATACGGAGTGTGGCATGAAAGATGTGGTGAGCAGTATTCGTTTGGGCTGCCACACATTGCAAAAATGAAATTGCAAATATCTGCCTAAACACCAAAGAAAATGTGCCTGATGACTTACATGAGACACCAGACATATTGTGTATAACTCCTTCACAGGCCGATTTTTCGAAACGCCTTTCTCTCAAAGATATCTAGCATTCCAATATACACTCCTGGAAATTGAAATAGGAACACCGTGAATTCATTGTCCCAGGAAGGGGAAACTTTATTGACACATTCCTGGGGGTCAGATACATCACATGATCACACTGACAGAACCACAGGCACATAGACACAGGCAACAGAGCATGCACAATGTCGGCACTAGTACAGTGTATATCCACCTTTCGCAGCAATGCAGGCTGCTATTCTCCCATGGAGACGATCGTAGAGATGCTGGATGTAGTCCTGTGGAACGGCTTGCCATGCCATTTCCACCTGGCGCCTCAGTTGGACCAGCGTTCGTGCTGGACGTGCAGACCGCGTGAGACGACGCTTCATCCAGTCCCAAACATGCTCAATGGGGGACAGATCCGGAGATCTTGCTGGCCAGGGTAGTTGACTTACACCTTCTAGAGCACGTTGGGTGGCACGGGATACATGCGGACGTGCATTTTCCTGTTGGAACAGCAAGTTCCCTTGCCGGTCTAGGAATGGTAGAACGATGGGTTCGATGATGGTTTGGATGTACCGTGCACTATTCAGTGTCCCCTCGACGATCACCAGTGGTGTACGGCCAGTGTAGGAGATCGCTCCCCACACCATGATGCCGGGTGTTGGCCCTGTGTGCCTCGGTCGTATGCAGTCCTGATTGTGGCGCTCACCTGCACGGCGACCATCATTGGCACCAAGGCAGAAGCGACTCTCATCGCTGAAGACGACACATCTCCATTCGTCCCTCCATTCACGCCTGTCGCGACACCACTGGAGGCGGGCTGCACGATGTTGGGGCGTGAGCGGAAGACGGCCTAACGGTGTGCGGGACCGTAGCCCAGCTTCATGGAGACGGTTGCGAATGGTCCTCGCCGATACCCCAGGAGCAACAGTGTCCCTAATTTGCTGGGAAGTGGCGGTGCGGTCCCCTACGGCACTGCGTAGGATCCTACGGTCTTGGCGTGCATCCGTGCGTCGCTGCGGTCCGGTCCCAGGTCGACGGGCACGTGCACCTTCCGCCGACCACTGGCGACAACATCGATGTACTGTGGAGACCTCACGCCCCACGTGTTGAGCAATTCGGCGGTACGTCCACCCGGCGTCCCGCATGCCCACTATACGCCCTCGCTCAAAGTCCGTCAACTGCACATACGGTTCACGTCCACGCTGTCGCGGCATGCTACCAGTGTTAAAGACTGCGATGGAGCTCCGTATGCCACGGCAAACTGGCTGACACTGACGGCAGCGGTGCACAAATGCTGCGCAGCTAGCGCCATTCGACGGCCAACACCGCGGTTCCTGGTGTGTCCGCTGTGCCGTGCGTGTGATCATTGCTTGTACAGCCCTCTCGCAGTGTCTGGATCAAGTATGGTGGGTCTGACACACCGGTGTCAATGTGTTCTTTTTTCCATTTCCAGGAGTGTATTTTGATATTAATGACCAAGTTTCAAGGCATATGTAAGCACTTTTCTTATAAATGTTATATAAATTGTTAATTTGGTGGTGTAAGTTACAAGCTTTGAGGGAAACATTTTTTTTATGCAAAACAGGTTCTGCCGACTGCTAGTAATCTTTAATTTTGTAAGAGGTGTCATCTGAATGGGCGACTGTCGATCCTAGATATTTAACCCACTCTATTCTTTCAAAAGCATAATTGCCCGTTGTTATTAAGGGTGGCATGTCATCCTTGCATGCCTTCCTGGCAGCCATATATTTTGTTTCCTGCTGATTGATATTCAGTCTCATATTTCTACTGGCCTGTTCAACATATCTTATATTGCCTTCAAAGTTCTTGGCACTGTGCATGACTGCCATAGACTAGTATCTGCACTGATTTATGAAAAATCATTATCCTACACAGTAGGTCTGCATCCCTCATGACCTTCTCCAAGGCAGTATTATAAAGGGGAGACACCAGTACATCTCCTTGCCTTACATCATCTTGTATATCCAGTGGATCAGACACCATTCCTGCCATTCTTATACTACTCTGTACCCCATTCAGTGTCATTCTCTCTCTCTCTCTCTCTCTCTCTCTCTCTCTCTCTCTCTCTCTCTCTCTCTCTCTCTCATATGCTGATTTGTAGTAGATGAAGAAGTGATGAGTTTCAACTCTGAATTCAATTGTCTTTTTGAAAATTGGGCTTACATCTTTTCTAAAATTTGGCTTACAGTGAATATGTGATTTATTATCCCAAGTGTAGCAGCAGAGTTCCTTCACATAGCTCCTTTCTTGTATACAGGGCATATAATTCCTTCTCTCCATTGCTGGAGAAGTTTACCCTCAACCCATGCTGAAAGACGAGTTTCCTCAGAAGCTGCTTTCATCCACTCCCTCATTTTTTTGTTTATGGATTCTCTTTTTCAATCATCCTGCCTTCTTTATAAATTTCCATCACTGCTCCTGTGATATCTACACTGCATTCCTTATCAATCCACATTCATCCTCAATGTTATCATACTTTTGTGTCCTCCTAAGGATCTGTGATATCTTTTGCTGGTATTGCTTCCTAGTTGCATATGATTCTAGAGCAGTTATATTATATTTCTGATTGTTAGTTTCAGTTCCTTTAGACGTATTTGAGATTCTAGCCCTCACTTGTGCCCAAAATGAAATGTGGTCCAAACCTACATTTGGGCCTCCAAGGCTCCTCACGTGCATGAGGTCTGACTTGGGTCTTGTACCAATCAACACATAATGTAGGTGAGAGTAACAGTGTCACTGAATTCTCAGTAAACGGCAATGGAAGAGGTTAAAAGAAAGATGATGTGCATCAAAGAGACTAATCCTCACAAATTTCCAAGGAATCACATTTCAAAAGGAGTCAAGCATATAAGCTGTTTAGTGGTCACAATATTAAAATTAGAGAAATTTGGACTCGGGCAAAAGGATATCGGCAGTCTTTCTTCCATGTCACTATCCACAACTGGAATAGGAAGATTGCAAAATTATACTGGTACAGTATGTACACTGCACTGCAGGCATTTTAATAGTTATCAGCTTACCTGAATACCCAATAACGATATTATTATAACTTACAAATGCAAACAAAGTCACTACCAACACGTCTACATATGTGAAAGGGATCCATGCTTAATAATAAGCACTTATCTACAGCACCTTTATCCTATTACAGTAATTATGTTCCATTCTAATCGATACCAAAACAGGATTGCATACCTGGACACTCTTCACATGTATGTTTACTCCATCTGAACCAAAGAGTTCAACTGACAACTGACAAATAACAAAGTAAAGTGTATTCCCCATTATTCATGTGGGGATTATTCATACATCAGTTGCTGGCCACTAGTGGCAGCAGTGGTCACTAAGCCAGTCTGGCAGTGGAAGATGGCTGCACCCTTGTGCTAGAGTGCGTGCAGATGCACCATCTCCCCCACATTATACCGAATGATAGGGAGTATATGGTACGTGAAAGTCCATCTAGACAGACTTGATATCCCACCCAATTTCAAATACGGAAGTACACCACATCAACTTAGTTCTCGATGACACAACTGTACCACATCTAATGTTATGAGGCAGTTTATATTGTCACATCTTTAATGTTTCACTGTTTGTTTACGTTCTCTGCAATAATGGAATAGAATCCACCAACATGGTAAGCTGAACAAGGGGTACCCTATAACAATTAGTGATAAAAATGGGCAATCTATGGATAAACTAAATGGAATATGTGGCCAGAAAGTGCAAGAAATATTGCTGAGCTACTGTGCCTATTAAATGTAAGTGGAAGGGATAGGACTTAATATATGAAATTTGAAAACGGGAGCACTATTTTGATAATTATATGAGCCTCTCTCAATTTTAATAGGGGTGTTTAATAAATAACAAACAATACATTTTCTTCTGAGACAATGGAACAATAAATAATTGATAAATTTGCTAATTGCATAAGAAAAATATTGATTTTATGATGGCAGGTATGAAACAACCAAAATAGGTATAAAATATATAAAACATAATTGCACAAATTGGTAGTATCTCATACCAGATGAATGCAGCAGACATCCCACCAAAAGTATTATATAAAAAGACAAAACAATCATGCCAACTTACCTGTAGAAAAACATTGCATCTATGACTAATATCCTCAATTTTGAGATTCTGATGTTCACTTTTCAATAATGCCTCCATCTGAATCATCCAGCAACAAACCTAGAAATGGAATTATTTATTTATTTATTTTTTTTTTTTTTTGGTCTTACTCTCTACTATCCCGTGAAATACCAATATAACATTTTCTAATATTTTTGCAGACTTTTGAAAAAAAAAAAATGTAGAAGTAACTTCTTTATGTTAGGTGTCTTACCTGAAGGGAAAAGATGTGGGAATCTTTTACAACACCGACTGTCTTCTGCTGCAAATAATTTAAACGCAAAGATTCCAAGTTCTGCTGTGCCTTTTTATCATACAATTTTGACATGGCTGGTATATGAGTCAATAAAAATCGTTCAGGGTACCAAGTGACATATCCATACAACGATGCAGCAGGTACCTGTAAAGATGAATCTCTAAATGCTTAACAGACCTATAATTTACAGTGACTTGACTTTAAAACATTACATGATAAGAAATACTGACACCTTTTTTTTCTGTGCTGTGCACCCCCCCACACACACTATGCACGATCTAGTGCTTCAAAGTAAACTGACTGAAGAAGGAGAGATCAGATCCTGTTACAGTATTTCTTAAGTAGGCACAGCACTTTTACTATAATTAATTTTACTGCAATGTCACAGGGTTTTCTTTCTTCTTCTTCTTCTTCTTCTTCTTCTTCTTCTTCTTCTTCTTTTATTGATACAGCTATAACTTCAAGGCTCTACTCAACTGTATTTAATTCCCACTTAATGACAAAAAATATATATGTAAATGTCAATGGAATAAAATTTTCAGATTTCTTGCCACGTAAATCACAGTGTGCCTGATGCTTTACAAAGGCATATACTACATTCATATCTTGTGATGAAGTAACGGGATCTTGCAATCAGTCCCCTTACAGTCAACAGCAGCGATGAACATTTAAATCCTTGCAATGGTCACTCCATAACCATTTAACCACAGCTGGCCCTGAGTTTATGTGGCCAGCAGCTTATACATACTCTGTCCATTGCTGCCCCACAAAGTATGCTCTATCTATTGTGATCATCTCCTTGCTGGCTAAGTCTTATGTTGCATATACATTCAGAACAATGTACAAAGACACAGCACTGTGTACTTTATGGCATCTTAATTCGCTCTTGTCTGTACACTCACTCAGTTCTCTTGGCACTTTCTTCATATTTTCTTTCCTATAGTGGTTGAAAGAACGGGGCTTTGCAGACAATCCATCTGCACTGGTTGGGGGACCTAGTCACATATAGTCCTCACACTGTGCATCACTACTGTCAGAAATGACAATTACTATCCAGTGTAATGGCAGCTCATTGCTGGCAGATATAGGTCTGAGACAGTTAGTTTGTGTGTGTGCCTTGTGTGACAAGATATATAAAGTTTATTCTACATGTGGTCATCCAGTAATGCGAGGTGATGGTTGTTCTCAGCCTCAGTTATGATTTTATGAATGTTATTTTTGGTGTTTGGGGAATTCCTCAATAGGTTTCTCTTCTACATCTACATTTATACTCCGCAAGCCACCCAACGGTGTGTGGCGGAGGGCACTTTACGTGCCACTGTCATTACCTCCCTTTTCTGTTCCAGTCGCGTATGGTTCGCGGGAAGAACGACTGTCTGAAAGAATCAGTGCGCGCTTGGATCTCTCTAATTTTACATTCGTGATCTCCTCGGGAAGTATAAGTAGGGGGAAGTGATATATTCGATACCTCATCCAGAAACGCACCCTCTTGAAACCTGGCGAGCAAGCTACACCGCGATGCAGAGCACCTCTCTTGCAGAGTCTGCCACTCGAGTTTGCTAAACATCTCCGTAACCCTATCACGGTTACCAAATAACCCTGTGATGAAACGCGCCGCTCTTCTTTGGATCTTCTCTATGTTCTACGTCAACCCGATCTGGTACGGATCCCACACTGATGAGCAATACTCAAGTATAGGTTGAACGAGTGTTTTGTAAGCCACCTCCTTTGTTGATGGACTACATTTTCTAAGGACTCTCCCAATGAATCTCAACCTGGTACCCGTCTTACCAACAAATAATTTTATATGATCATTCCACTTCAAATCGTTCCGCACACATACTCCCAGATATTTTACAGAAGTAACTGCTACCAGTGTTTGTTCTGCTATCATATAATCATACAATAAATGATTCTTCTTTTTATGTATTCGCAATACATTACATTTGTCTATGTTAAGGGTCAGTTGCCACTCCCTGCACCAAGTACCTATCCGCTGCAGATCTTCCTGCATTTCGCTACAATTTTCTAATTCTGCAACTTCTCTGTATACTACAGAGAAATCACCATAGCATAAACATATCATCTAGACAGCTGCAAAAATGCTTTGGTTGGCGTGGCACGGTCTTTAAAGGGATTTTTTCAAATTTCTCCATGCAGAAGTTCACCATGACAGGTGACAAAAGGGAGCCCATTGGAATCCCATCAACTTCCTCATAGTAGTTCCAATTATCAAGAAAACACATCATTATTATGTAGTGAAATAACAGTCTATTATACTTTCCTGGTGGTTCATTGTCATCTTAATGAGATCGAGTGTTCTGCTGGTGATACATATCTTTCCAACATGATATTTTGACCCTGTAACTCAACGTCTTCATTAGGCATTCCCTGCGACTGGCTGCCTGGCATCCTGTCACTTCTCGAAGCTATCTTGCTTTGGTGAATCGTAGGTTAAACAGAAATTCTGCTGTTCCTATCTTGGGTTGATGTGGTGTACATCACTTTGTGGACTGACTTCTCACTTCACATTAGTTGTTTCTCCTCTCGTGCTGTGTGGTATGGATCCTCACACAGCAGATCCGGCCATCTCATGTTCAGTTGCCAGTGCACCTGGTTTCCTAGGCTCCTGAAGAGTTGATTATCCGAATCCCTCACTGGCTCATAGAATCTTGCTGCAGTTTTCCAGAATTGTGCTTTTAGCAACAGAATTCTGGCTAATTAGTGAATCTCTCTGGTACTGAAGTCTCCGTACAGGAACAGTGCCAGGCTGAGAGCCTTGTGCTGTACTGTCTGCAGCATTTCCCCAAATCATGGTCACACACTCAAGCACTGGTCTGATAGTAGTTGGGTACAGTGTGATTCAGCAGTGCTAAGGAACTACTGTTGTGGGGTTCTATAAGGGGTACAATAGGCGCATCATGCCTAAAGCTTTACCATTCGCCTCTTTGACACACATCTTCTGAGTCAGCTGGTCTTTTTGTCCAAGGTGACAGATATCTGCCTTCCATTAACCACACTGATTGGAGATCTTCTGGAATTCTCTTATGAGACAGTATCACAGCCTGGCTCTTGGCTGAGTTAAATTTGAGCCGCACTTAGTGGCCCAGGCATCCAGCACATTGCAGGCCAGTTTTAGGTGACTATGCGCATAATCTGTGCTTTCATACTTTGCACAAATAGTGCAGTATCATCTGCACAGAGTGCCAGGTGCACCCTCTGTGTCTTCAGGATGTCTGCTGTGAAGACGGAGTACAGAAGGTCTGGTACCGCATGCCGCGGAATTTGAATCCCCACCACACGTCATGGACATCCAAGACCCCTAGAGGTTTCTGCACCATCATGCCGTAAGCCATGGCAGTGCGTGCATCCTGGCCCACATTTAGTATGAGGGCGCCACAGTGGAACATGTGGTTCCAGCGGCCAATAGCGGTGTCCCCGATAGAGTATTTAAGTGCCTGCCTCTCGCTCAGCCAGCAAGTCTAATCATTGCGCGAGTCTCTACACATTGCCTCAACAGACAGTGTGTTGTTTGTTCTTTGTTTTCATTACTCATGGACGTCTTGGATTCATTTGGTTGTCTCTGTCACTCCGTCACTTCTTGCGTGTTGTCGTCGTAAGGTCTCTCTCCATCGTCCGTCATTGTTTCATATCCGTCCTTTCCATTCGTTCGTTAGTTCGAAGGCGCTTTCTCAGCCATCCCGTGACCGTTCCGGTCACAGTCACAAGAGGTTACAACACACGGGAGCCTAGGATGGACCCCTGTGATATTCCCGATCTGATGGTGTGCACTGTTGATGTGCTGCCGTCCAAATGCACATGGAAAGTAAGGCCACACAGGTACACTGGGGGCAGGCAGGCATGCAATGCAGGTACTACATTGTCAAGCAGCTTGTACAGGAGGCCATCGTGCCACACACTGTCAAAGGCCTTGAAGGTGTCAAGTAGTATGACCCCAACGTACTCCCAATGTTCCACGAGTCCCATCGGCTGTTCCATCAGTTAAAGTAGCTGGTGATGCATTGAGTAAGCCTCATGGAAACCAAACTGCATGTGAGGAAGCAAGCCTTCTTTCCTGATGTGACACTGCAGCCACTTCATGTAAGCCTCTCTAAGTTCTTTGAGAGTGCTGGCAGCCGGCTGACAAGCCGATAGTTTTCTATCAGCCTTAGGAATGGCCACCACCTCAGTATGTCTCCACACAGTGGGGTAAACGCAGGTCCTAAGGATGGAGTTGAATATTGCAATCAGAATGGGAAACCTTCTGGTAGCAGCTGTTTCGGCAAGACATTGCCCATTTTGTTGCTGCCCTCAGCCTTCCTGAGCTGCAGATTTGTGAATTAATGTTGGACTTTCCCTTGGTATACGTTTGCCACAAATACCAGAAGCAAGTACTTCACTGAGTGGATGTGGTTTCCATCAATAACATCTTCCACTGTCGTAAAGTTAGCTGCAAATGCATTGGCTAGCATGCTGGCTTTGATTTCCAACTCCAAGATGATGTCATGATCTGCATGCAGCAGTGGGGTGTGCTGGTTTCGTCTCAGGAACAGCTTGGTCATTTTTCATGCACTGCCATCACTGATCCTGAGAGTAGCAATCTTGCCAGCCCAGACTCAACTGTGGTAATTTGCGACAGCAGCTGAGATTGTGCAGTGAAATCTCTTCAGCAGACTTTTTGTGACAGGTTGTCTCCTGACCTGCCATTCATGGAACAGTCCATTTTTCTCACTGATTGTCTGCAGGATGTCTGGAGGAAGCTGGTGAGAGCTATGCCTAGGCTCCAGTGGTCCATGTGGTGTGGCTGCATCAGCTGTGTCCCGTGTGCAACATGTGAAAGCTGTGGTTGCTGCTTCCATGCCTTCAGTGTCAGGTTCAGGCATAGAAGCGACTGTTTCAGTCAGGTGCAGTCTGAAGTGTTCCAGTCTATGTCATGTAGAGGGCTCCAGCTCTATGGTGGCGCGACCTCATCTGTGTCCACGTTGAAGACCACTGGCAGGTGATCCCAGAAGAGAAAACAGCGTTTGGTCACAAAAGTATTGTGGGTTGTCCCCTTAATGATGGTGATGTTTAGGACGGTCACATTTTGGATAGTGTGTGGGGGTCACACATCACTGTCAGTGGCTACTCTGAGCAGCCGTCTTCAGCTGGTGGTGGTCACACGGGAGTTCCAATCTGGGTGTTTGGCGTTCAAATCACCACAAATGAAAAGGTTTCCATGCAATGCCAGCAGCACATTGAAGTCATTAGGTTGCTGGATGCATCCCAGCTGTCGATATGCAGCAATGAATGCCACTTGGCCCTTCGATTTGCTGACAACTGTGATACTGGTTTCAAAAGTTACCATTTCCCGCAACTGTATTTGATAGTGGCACAGATATATACTGCCATCCTTCTGCCTGTCATTCCTCTAGCTATGTGGTGGTAGCAGCAGAAGTTTGTTGCTCACATGTTAACACCAGTGCCTAGGAAGGTTTCACTGACGAGGCAGACATTCACAGCCTCTTCTTGCAGGAACTGCCAGAACTCTCCCTCGTCATTGGTGTATGAGCCATGTTTGGGTGCAGAGGATGCAGGTGTGGTGATGGCCTGGACAGACACCTGAAATGCAGATGTGATCGGCTGCAGAAGCTTTGCAATTTCTGCCATCACCACCCTGAGTTCTGCAGCTTCAATACTCATGGCTGGTTTCTCTGGGCGTGCAGCTGTCAGTTGAGCTCAATCATCAGGCTATGAAGAGGTGGAGTCATGGACTGGGTGCACTCTCTGACAGCCCACTCATCCTGCCCTGGCTGGCACAGGGTGTTCTGCTTTCAGTCCACTGCCATGCATGCCTGTTATGGCTGGCACAGGCTGCTCCTACTGTATGTCAATCTCCTGGACATCTGGGGCAGACTGTTCTTAATGTGCTTCTCCTTGCAGTTGGAGCATGTTGGCAAGTCGGTCTTCGGGATTTTGCAGTCACTACTAAGGTAATCCCCCATACACTTAACACAGTGTGGGAGCATCTGGGAGAACTTGGTAACATCATCCAAGCTCTGACAGTTGAAGCACTGTGGCAGCCCACCTCTTCTGTGGAGTTCCTTCACAGTGATTCCGACATCTGCCATGTGGAAGACCTGGAAAATCTTCCTATTCGCTGCACTGTTGTCAAGGATGATTAGGACGAGTGGCATGTCAGAGCTGTCCCTGGGCACCTTCCTGCATGACATAGTGTGAATGGGGAAGTCCATTTGCTCGAACAGCTCTCCGAGGTACTCACGGTCCAATCTGAAGGGTAGCTTGCAAAAAATGACCTTCTGTGTTTTCTCCGGCTCTGAGGTAAAAGACAGGATCAGACCACATACACAGCACCAGGCAGCGGTCACCACTACAGGAGATGACCAAAGTGAGTGTGGACAGAATGGGGAACACCTGGAGCAGTGGGGAAGTGCACCTTGCAGGTGTGGACCAAAGTAGGGACACCCAATCCGGAATAGATGGCAAATGGAACTCCATGCACAGTCCAGGCATAAATATGCAGCCAGGCAGCCATTCTCATAGAACACCTGATGAAGTCATTGAGTTACAGAGTAAAAATATTGTGTGGGGAAGGCTTGGACCACTGGCAGAACACCCGATCTCAACTAGATGATAGTGATGTAACACTACAGTTTCTTTGGGTTACAGTGCGAGATATCATGAAATGGCTGAAGCCACAGGCACCAAAGCCACCTTGTGTATATGGTCCACCAAAGGTACATAAGAAGAGTGTATCACTAGGGATAACAGGCACAGGCACTGGCACTGTCAAAACATCTGGCTACATTGCTGAGTGCCCAAGTGGTTCACTGCAATCGCCTCATCTGAAATTAAGCACTATTTGTGAATATTCTAAGAGCAATGAAACTGTTAAACTGAAGTGAGATGATATACTGATACATTTCAATGTCACTTTACTATTCACCAGAATCCTCCCCCTCTCCCCCCCCCCCCAATAATAATAATAATAATAATAATAATGCTGTCTTTGCTGGAACTACATTTTGATTGTCTTATGTTAAGTTTGTTCTGTAGCAAGTAAAAGTTGTTGACAATCTCATTATCAGTGATCCCAGTCCAATACACCAAGTGTATTCATCAGCCAGCAGCATAAACAGGTGTTCCTGAGAAAACTATTGTGCAGCATCAATGTATTTCTGCATGAAAATGCTGTCTCTCGGTACAAGCTGCTGATTTGCTACTGTCTGACAATAGCCTGCAAGAGTAGCACAGGCTATACCCTTCTGAACAACCACCCCTACTCAAAAGGCATCTTCATTGTGAACAGTCGAATGGCATTCATAAACAGTGATATTAGTTGCTGTATGGCAATCAAAATAGGACAGTATATGGGAAAGACCAGCCACAGAAACTTGCAGTTTAGGTGCAGTGAAGAGGACCGCTCTTGAAATGCCTGTTTTATAGTTTTATCTAGTGTTCCAAACTTACACTGCATAATATTCAATAATATTTTGTTCAAATTATCATTGGCTATGGAAGCCTATGTACGTATAAAGCACAGAGTTCAAAATCCATTGACTTCATGTGACGTGGAACACACTTCATAGTTGGGAAAAGATGGGAAGGAAATTGACCATGCATTTGCCTCAAGTAATATAGGGAGACAATGGAAAATATACAACAGGATGGTCAGATTAGTATTTAACCTTGTTCCACATGAATACGAATTCAGTGCCTAAAGTATTGAACCAACTTTCTCAGTAAATTTGTCAACTTTAAAGAAGTGTTTAAAACACTAGCTAATAACTGATATGTTCAGTCCCCTAAGCCAAGAAACCAATTTGTATGACATTTTATATTATATCATGTTGGACCTCCTTTATAATAGCATAGTGTAGCAACTCAGTGCAATATGGACTCAAGTCGCTGGATGTCCCCTGCAAAAATCTTGTGCCATGCTGCCTCTATAGCAGTCCATAATTACAAAAGTAATTACAAAAGTGTTTAATGTGCATGATTTTGTGCACAAACTGATCTCTCGATTATGTCCCATAAATGTTTGATGGGATTCATGTCACTCAATGTGGGTGGCCAAATCATTTGCTCAGATTGTCCAGAATGTTCTTCAAACCAATCACAAACAACTGTGGCCAGGTGATGTGGCACATTGTCATCCATAAAAATTTCATTGTTGGTCGGGAACATGAAGACCATGAATAGCTGCAAAAGGTCTCCAAGTAGCTGAACATAACAATTTCTAGTTAATGATCAGTTCCATGTAAACACAGCCCACTCCATTATGGAGCCACCACCAGCTTGCACAGTGCCTTGTTGACAACTCGAGTATATGGCTTCATGGAGTCTGCGCCATGCGTGAACTCTACCGTCAGCTCTTACCAACTGAAATCTGAACTCATTTAAATGGATCACAGTTTTCCAGTTGTCCAGGATCCAACCCACATGGTCATGATGCCAGGAGAGGTGCTTCAGGGAATGTCGTGCTCTTAACAAAGGCACTCGCATAGGTCATCTGCTGTTATAGTCCATTAATACTAAATTTTGCTGCATTGTCTTAAAAGGATATGTTCGATGTATGTCCCACACTAATTTCTGTGGTTATTACATGCAGTGTTGCTTGTCTGTTAGCAATGACAACTCTACACAAATGCTGCTGCTCTTGGTCATTAACTGAAGACCATCAGCAATTGCATTGTCCGTGCTGAGAGGTAATGCCTGAAGTGTGGTATTCTTGGTGCATTCTTCACACTGTAGACCTCGAAATATTGAATTCCCTAATGATTTCTAAAATGGAATGTCCCATGTGCATAGCTCCAACTACCATTCCACATTTAAAGTCTGTCAATTCACGTCATGCGGCCATAATCGCATCAGAAACCTTTTCACATAGATCACCTGAGTGCAAATGACATCTCTGCCCATGCACTTCCCTTTAATACCTTATGTATGCGATACTACCACCATCTGTATACGTGCATATCACTATCCCATGACTTTTATCACCTCAGTGTATCTACTATCATTCTGATCTAAACTGTGTGCGAAATGCCATTACCATGACTGATCATTGTCAATATCCTAACCTTGGATTTGATCAAGAAAATTATTTTCATTGTTTTCCCTTTTTATGATGGGACAAAACAAATAGTTTAAAACACAATGAAATAAAAAAGTACACGTTAGGAATAATCAATGGAAGGATCTGGAAGAAGAAATGCATTTTTAAAGTGAATGTAAAATAACACTGGTCATCTAATGGCACAATAAACAAAGACAGGATCACTTTTTTACCTTTTTTGAGAAGTCCCACAGTTGCTTGAAGACCTTCTTATCCAGTGATCCAAATAAATGAAAATTAAGAACATACAATGCACTTGTTTTCACCCAGAGTAATGCTGACTCTGAATCTAGTTTTTCTGTCTGCCTCGCTTCCAATTCAGCTGAAGTACTACGGATATATGCATCAAATTCTTCAGCTAGTGCTGTGTTCTTACTTATTGATGGTTTTCTGTCATCAAATGCCTGTTCCACTGCTCTCTGTAAAGACAGCAACACTTTATAAAGATATGAAATATCATAGATAAATACAATTGAACAGAGAGATTCATTAGTGTACACAAAATTTAAAAACTTTTCTTGGTATTTAAACAGTAGTATGCGAACACACAACCATCCGCTGTATAAACGACATGTTGAGCAACAGAAGGCACACAATAATAATATTAAAAAATGGGCATTACAAACTAGTTTTTGAATTTTCATTCTTCTTCATGGGTATTTATAATTTCATGCAGGGCTTAGTACACATTTTCCACAAAAGCGACATTTCTACTTTCCTTTGGAAAACTACTGGTGATCTTCAGTCTGAAGCCTTGTTTGATACAGCTCTCCATGCTAATCTATTCTGTGAAAGCCTCTTCAATCTCTGTACAACTACTGCAACTTTATTATATTTAACCCTGCTTACTGTACTCAAGCCTTGGTCCTCCTCCCATAATTTTTACCCTCACACTTCACCATAAGAAAATGATGATTCCTTGTTGCATCAGGATACACCCTATATATGGTTCCTTTCCTTTGGTCAAGTTAGGCCATAAACTTTTCTTTTTCCCCAATTTGATTCAGTACCTCCTCATAAGTTATTTTGATCTACTCATCTACTATTTGTGATTCTTCTGGAGCACCACATTTCAAGAGCTTCTATTCTCTTCTTGTCTGATACGCTGACTGTCCACATTTCATTTCACTTCTGTACAAGGCTATATTGCAGACAAATATCTTCAGAAAGAAATTCCTAACATTTCAATTTATATTTGAAGTTAATAAATTTCCCTTTTTCATAAATATTTTTCTAGCTATTGCTCGTCCACATTTTACATGCTCTCTAATTTAATCATTATCAATTGGTTTATTGCCCATGGTTGAACTGTGTAAGCATTCACTTGAGCATGAACAACTGCTACAATTCCGCACTGCATTGATAATGACCTGAAACAGGTCGAAATCTGATCTGCGTTGTTACTATAAATGACATATTAAAGCAACTTAATTCCATGACTGATTGCTGCTCTATCTAGCCCAATATAACCACAGTTGTTGCGTGCACCCAACCCATGGAGGGCAACCTGGTGAAGAAAATACTTTGCTGCATCACAAGTGTGCTTTATGTCTTCATCCCATGTCACAAGCTCCAGCCATTGTCTACCTCTGTAACTGGCCACATCCCACACTGGACCACTCTTTCTGCTTCTAAGTCTCCCTAAAACAATTTAAATCCTCAGAGAAACTGCTGTCACTTCTTAACGTAATACTTGCTGTGTTTGCTTTATGCCAACCATAATGAACACTACAGTGCACGAGTGCCTAGACCATACTTCCAACTACCACAAAATCAACATTAAATATTCTATGCACACCCCAAAGCAAATTCTACATACAGACATGGAAGAATAATGACACTGCCTGGCACGCCTGGTTCACTGCCACAGCACACTGCCCCACCAACTGCTTTCTTATGCGCATACCACTATAGTGACACAACATATGCTTGGATCAGGTAAAAAAAAGGCCACGTCCTTTTCAAAGGAAACAGCCCAACATTTGCATTAACTCATTTAGAAAAACAGCACAAAACCAATATCTGGATGACATTATGGGTATTTGAACTGCCACTGCCCTGAATGCAGGTCCAAATGTCTTTTTCACTACACCTCCTCGACCAATGTCTGTCACTGAAAGTGAGAAGCAGGTACGTGTCTCAGCTGGAAACAGTGTTTGACAACTAAAACTGCATTGCAAAGCTTTAATAACATAATGGATGTTAAAATGCAATCTTCAATGGCCTTGCAGTAGATGAGTCCAGCCTCATTTCAATTATTTCATCGCAAGACCTAGTGAAATGCTGACAAACACAATCAGATCATCTCAAATTCCAGGTCCACATATCTGTACTGATCATCTATCTTGTACACAAGGCAACTGGTGTCAAATTAAGCCAGTTAGCCACACCCTACATAGCATGCTTGTTTTAAAGTCTGTATGTTGTCTGTGGTAACTGGGCCACATGTGACTCAGAAAGTGGTCTTCAAATTTGACAGTTTACCCTCCATTGTTTGGAGTTACTCCAGTGTGTGCAATTTATACAAAAGAAAGGATGGAGCACACATTATACTTGCACAAGTGTGTGAGCAGTGACACTCCCTGTGCAGTGTCAATCAATGTGGTGAAATAATGAAATACATTAAATGTACACTCCTGGAAATGGAAAAAAGAACACATTGACACCGGTGTGTCAGACCCACCATACTTGCTCCGGACACTGCGAGAGGGCTGTACAAGCAATGATCACACGCACGGCACAGCGGACACACCAGGAACCGCGGTGTTGGCCGTCGAATGGCGCTAGCTGCGCAGCATTTGTGCACCGCCGCCGTCAGTGTCCGCCAGTTTGCCGTGGTATACGGAGCTCCATCGCAGTCTTTAACACTGGTAGCATGCCGCGACAGCGTGGACGTGAACCGTATGTGCAGTTGACGGACTTTGAGCGAGGGCGTATAGTGGGCATGCGGGAGGCCGGGTGGACGTACCGCCGAATTGCTCAACACGTGGGGCGTGAGGTCTCCACAGTACATCGATGTTGTCACCAGTGGTCGGCGGAAGGTGCACGTGCCCGTCGACCTGGGACCGAACCGCAGCGACGCACGGATGCACGCCAAGACCGTAGGATCCTACGCAGTGCCGTAGGGGACCGCACCGCCACTTCCCAGCAAATTAGGGACACTGTTGCTCCTGGGGTATCGGCGAGGACCATTCGCAACCGTCTCCATGAAGCTGGGCTACGGTCCCGCACACCGTTAGGCCGTCTTCCGCTCACGCCCCAACATCGTGCAGCCCGCCTCCAGTGGTGTCGCGACAGGCGTAAATGGAGGGACGAATGGAGACGTGTCGTCTTCAGCGATGAGAGTCGCTTCTGCCTTGGTGCCAATGATGGTCGTATGCGTGTTTGGCGCCGACAGGTGAGCGCCACAATCAGGACTGCATACGACCGAGGCACACAGGGCCAACACCCGGCATCATGGTGTGGGGAGCGATCTCCTACACTGGCCGTACACCACTGGTGATCGTCGAGGGGACACTGAATAGTGCACGGTACATCCAAACCGTCATCGAACCCATCGTTCTACCATTCCTAGACCGGCAAGGGAACGTGCTGTTCCAACAGGACAATGCACGTCCGCATGTATCCCGTGCCACCCAACGTGCTCTAGAAGGTGTAAGTCAACTACCCTGGCCAGCAAGATCTCCGGATCTGTCCCCCATTGAGCATGTTTGGGACTGGATGAAGCGTCGTCTCACGCGGTCTGCACGTCCAGCACGAACGCTGGTCCAACTGAGGCGCCAGGTGGAAATGGCATGGCAAGCCGTTCCACAGGACTACATCCAGCATCTCTACGATCGTCTCCATGGGAGAATAGCAGCCTGCATTGCTGCGAAAGGTGGATATACACTGTACTAGTGCCGACATTGTGCATGCTCTGTTGCCTGTGTCTATGTGCCTGTGGTTCTGTCAGTGTGATCATGTGCTGTATCTGACCCCAGGAATGTGTCAATAAAGTTTCCCATTCCTGGGACAATGAATTCACGGTGTTCTTATTTCAATTTCCAGGAGTGTATTTCTGTCAGACATGATATAGAGCAGAATGTGCAGTTCCGTTTTAGCTGTGCTGTCAGGTGTAAGCTCTTGCCCCAAAATTTTAAGAGATCTGACAATAATCCTAAAAGTTTATTATCTGACTATACAGTGATAGACTTTTTTCAGCCATGGCCGCACAAAAACATTAAACTAGTGCCTAACTATACTTGTAACTGTAGTTATTTAATATCAAATTAATCATATAAAAGGATGAGGTTCCTTTGAAATAAAAGATGATGTCTTTTAACTTAATTTATTCATCTTCAAACAATGGAAAACGTGCTTACCTGTTTCACACTCATTCCTTTGATTATACTGACAAATTTTAAAGCTAATGCACTCCAAAAAGCCACAAATGAGTCAACATTCTTATTCCAAGTAAATATTTCTCTCAATGCACTTCTACACACTTTGTATTCACCTGTGCGCATTTCTGGCTCAAAATTCGTCTATTACATGTTCACTCGACTGACTCTGCTCCACTACTGCTCTCCCACATTCCCTACTAACTCACACCGTTGACCCAACCTGACAATGCCACACCTGCTGGAAAAGGCAGGAAACTACAAAGTTCTACAAGTTAAGGCTCACAAGCTAGCACTTGCTGCTATGTAGCTCACTGGCAAGCACATTGATCAAGGTATCCTTAACAACAGGTATCATCATAACTGACACCTCAGATATTGGGACGTATGCTCAAAGAAGTGCTGAACATACGTGACAAATTATGATGGTGACGAACTGCCTGTTGGCTGGCATTGTCAAAACTTCACCCTCTATTGCTGGTGGTGAACTGGAGTCAAGCTGGCAGCCACAGACTGTATGTACCTGTCACACCAACATTCAATGACTTCTACACGGTCATTTCCAATGTAGTCCTCCTCTTGCTACTTGCGACAATTGTTTGTTGCAGCACTGGAATCCAGGACCTGTTTACTTCAAGGTTTTCTTCTTTCTAGTTGAAGCTATTCTCATGTTTGTGTACTTCTATAACTTCTCTGAAGAACTGGTTGTGATAGCTCTTCTCTACAGTCAGAACTTCCGTGTCAGTGAATTTTACTATGTGGTCGGCCACACACAACATGTGCTCTGCCACGGCCGATTTCTCGACCTACCTCAAGCTGCAATGTCGCTTCATGGCCGATTTCTCCACCTGCCCCAGCCTGCAATGTCGTTTATGTTCTGTGATCTTGGTGTTGATTGCTCATCCAGTCACTCCAATATAATCTTCTTCACACATGTATGTTATGCATTATATTGCAGATGGGTCCCTTTTCTCCTTTGCTGATCTGAGACACACTTACATTTTCTTTGTCAGTTTGTAAATAGACTTCATGCTGTTTGTGCCCAATATACATCTGATTCTTTCCATCACTTTGGGAATGTATGGCAGACAGCCTGTACCCAACATTTCTTTTTCTGACATGTCACTCCGCCTAGTGTTTGACTATGTTATACTGCTAATATAACTTGTGGAGAACCCATTGCTCCTCAGAACACCTTCCAGGTGTTGCATTTTGTGTCAGAGGTGCTGTGGCTCACATATTTGTCTTGCTCATGTTACGAGTGTATTAATCATGCCTCTTTTCTGGCTTGGGTGGTGATTTTATAGTTTGTGCAGGTACTGGTCTGTGTGTGTGTGTGTGTGTGTGTGTGTGTGTGTGTGTGAGAGAGAGAGAGAGAGAGAGAGAGAGAGAGAGAGAGAGTTTTTGTTACATGCTGTGTGCCAGGTTTTTACCATCCCTTGTGACCAACATATCTAGAAATGGTAGCTGTTTGTCCTTTTCTACCTCCATGGTAAATTTTATGTTGGCATGAATGCTGTTCAATTGCCTTAGGAAGGTATCATTGACATATCTGTACCACACCAATTGCCTTAGGAAGGTATCATTGACATATCTGTACCACACCTTAGGTTTGCAAGCTGTCAAGTCCAGTGCTTGTGCTTTGAAATGTTCCATGAAGAAGTTGGCCACCACTGGACTAAGAGGACTACCTACGGCAACACCTTCCAGCTGTTTGTAGAAGTTGTCATTCCATATAAAATAGCTTGTTAGTGAGACATGCATGAAAGAGCTTGGTGATGTCTTGCAGGAAAATGGAACCAGTGTCCACCAGAGAGTTGCTGAGTGGCAAAATCGTAAACAAAGAAACAACATCAAAGTTGAGCAGGATGTTGTTTGGTGCAAGTTCTATTTTCTTCAGCTTCTGCATGAAATTTCCCGAGTTCTTTAAGTATGTATCAGTCTTTCCCACATGTGGCTGGAGCAGAGAGGCCAAGTGTTCTGGCAGTTTATACGTCGGTGAGCCAGAAGCGCTAACCATTGTTCTTAGTGGAACATTGTTCTTATAATCTTTGGTAATCCACACAGGCAAGATATTAGGACTTCTGTGTCATGGAAGCTCCTCTGCATATCAGTCAGCAGAGAAGATGCCTTGACTAACAGATTCATATTCCGTGTGACAAGCTGCATTGAATCTGCGCTTAGTTTTCGGTACGTCGTCGGATCTAATAAATCCCGAATCTTCTGCTCATAATCTTTGGTCTTCACTAGGATGGTTGCATTTCTCCCATTGTCAGGCAGTTCCAGTATACTCTTGTTGGAGTTATGACTCTTGATAGCTTGTACCACTTCCTTCTTCATGTTGCAAGCTGGTGGTTTTGCTCGGCACAGTTTCCTGGCTGTTTCAGTGTGTGTTTCCTCTGCTGTTTCACAAGGAAGGGTCCTAATAGTTGCTTCGGTATTAGCAATAACATCTTCCATAGGTATAGTTCTAATTATGATAGTGAAATTCCCTCCTTTTTGAAGGACAGATTCTTCTTCTTCTTCTGTCAGTTGTGATTGGTGAGGTTGACCACTGTGCGTGACATGTTGGGGATTGCTTTGTTGATCTGCTTCCGGCATCTTGCAAACTTTTTCTTCTGTCACTCAATGCAGCACTCAAGTTCATTCTGCATGCTCCTGTGAGTGATGCTGTTGATCTCGTCCAAGTCATCTCGATGCATTCTGCTTGTAATTTGATAGAAAATGTCCAAAAATTCCTCATCCATTCTTGTCAAAAAGTGGCCAAGAAAGCCTTAACAATTTTGTATTATGCCTCTATAGGGAGCAGATTTGCAGATTGTACCAACACCTTGACTAATGACAGAAGAAGGAAGCACAAATGATGTCCTCTCTCACCTTTCTGTCGTGGTGCCGGGATGAAGGTGCTACATCGGAGTTCTTGAAATGTAAGCGCCTATTCACCACCACCCAAGCACATCGAATGTACAACAGAATGGAATAAGATTTCCTTCAAGAGAAAATTCACACAACATGGAGATACTTAGCAAGAATGAATGATGAACTTTTGGACATTTTCTATCAACTAACTAGCAGAATGCACTGAGATGACTGGGACAAGATCGACAGCATCACTCACAGGACCATGCAGAACAAACTTAAGTGCTGCAATGTGTGACACAAGAAAAAGTTTGCAAGAAGCCAGGAGTAGATTAACAAGGCAATTCCTGACATGTCACGCACAGTGGTCAACCTCACTGAATGACAATTGACTAAAGAGGAAGAGTCTGTCCTTCAAAACTGAGGGAATTTCGCTATCACCCTGATAACTATACCTATGAAGGACTTCATTACTAATACTGAAGTGGCCATTTGGACCCTTCCTTGTAAAGCAGCAGAGGAAATACCCACTGAAGCAGCCATGCTAATGTCCTGAGCAAAACTACCAGCTTGCAACCTGAAGAAAGGTGAGGTAGAAGGGATAAAGAGTCTTAACACCAAAAAAAGTATATTGGCACTGCCTGCTGATAAGGGAAATGCAACCATCATAACGAAGATCAAAGATTATGAGCAGTAGATTCAGGACCTATTAGATCCAATGACATACCAAAAACTAAGTGCAGATCCAACACAGCATATTACATGAAATATGAATCTATTAATCAAGCATCTTCTCTGCCAGTTGATATACACAGGAACCTGCACAATACAGAAGCCCTTTCACCTTGCCTGTATGGATTACCAAAGATCCATAACATGACTGACTGTTAGCGCTTCTGGCTCACCGATGTATGAACTGCCAAAACACTTGGCCTCTCTGCTCCAACCACAAATGGGGAAGACTGACACATACATAAAGGCCTCGGGACATTTCACTGAGAAGTTTAAGAAACTATAACTTACAACATATGACATTCGGGTTAGCTTTAATGTTGTTTCTTTGTTTACAAAAGTGACACTCTAGAGCACATTGGTGCCATTTTCCCGCAAGACATCATCAAGCTCTTTCGTGCATATTTCACCATGAGCTATTTCAGGTGGAATGATAACTTCTGCGAACACCTGGAAGGTGTTGCCATGGATAGTCCTCTTAGTCTAGTGGTGGCCAAATTCTTATTGGAACAGTTCAAAGCACAGGCAGTGGACTTGGCACCTTGTATACCTAAGGTGTGGTACAGATGCTCCAATGATATGTTCCTTGTGTGGAGACATGGTGAGGAACAGCTCGATGACTTCCTAAGACTATAGAACAGCCTCCATGCCACTGTAAAATTTACCATGGAAGCAGAAAAGAACAAACAGTTACCATTTCTAGATTAGCTGGTCACAAGGAATGGTGAAAACCTGGGACGGAGCTTGTAACGAAAACCGACACACAAAGACCAATACCTGCACAAACTGTCAAATCACCACCCAAGCCAGAAAAGAGGCACAGTTAATATGCTCGTAACGTGATCAAGATGAATATGTGAGCCACAGCACCTCAGACGCGAAATGCAACACCTGGAAAGTACTCTGAGGAGCAATGGGTACTCCCAAGTTATATTAGAAATGTAACAGTCAAACCCTCAGTGAAGTGACATTATGGAGAAAGGAATTCGGGGTATGGTCTTTCTGTCATACATTCCCCGAGTGATGGATAGAATTGGCCATATATCAGGCAAATACAGTGTGAAGCCTATTTACTGACTGACAAAGAAAATCTAAGAGTGTCTCAGATCGGCAAAGGTGAAAAAGGACACACGTACAATGTCAGGAATATACTGCACACCATGCGCACGGGGAAAAGTTTATGTTGGAATGACTGGATGATCAATGAACTCCAGGATCACAGAACATAAGCGACATTGCAGGTTGAGGCAGGTGGATAAATAGGCCATGGCAAAGCACGCACTGTGTATGGCCGACCACATAGTAAAATTCACTGGCACGGAAGTTCTGGCTGTAGAGAAGAGCTATCACACCCACTTGTTCAGAGAAGCTATAGAAATATACAAACACAAAAATAGCTTCAACTAGAAAGAAGAAAGCCTCAAGGTTAACGGAGCCTGGATTCTCGTGCTGCAGCGAACAACCGTTGCCGGTAGTAAGAGGAGAACTGCACCAGAAATGACTGCGGAGAAGTCCTTGAATGTTGGCGCACCAGATACATATAGTCTGCAGCCGTGAGCTTGGCTCCAGTCCAGCTCCAGCAATGGTCATTAGGAGTGGGGTGATGCTTCAACAACGACAGTCACTCGTGCTGCTGAAATGTCAGGAAAATCATCAGACAAACATTGGCTGAAGACCCTGAGACAGAAGCCAACAGGCAGTTTGTCAACAAGTGTCCATGAAAGCCTTAAAAATTTTGAATTACGATTGTATCTCCCTGCAGCTAAAAGTTATTGCCCCCTTTTTCTTTTAATACAATATAATGTGCCAAAAATTCCCTTGTAGTTCATACTTTTCTTGCAAGAGCCACGAGATCTGTGACAGTTCAAACATTGTTTATTATCTGGAAGAAATGCTACCACAGCTCTTGTTTATCACAGCCAACTTTTTGCCCCATTTGGACTAATTCTGGAGTTTTAGCCAAATACAACACTTCATTTGATAACATAACTACTAAAAACACTACACACACTGTAGTAGTTGTTAGGGTGACAGTGCTAGGAGACAAGCACTAGCAGCATGAACTGTTCCAACTTTTAACAACTTCTGTCAATTCAAAACTAGAGAGACAAAGTGGAATGTTTGTCAACACTACATAAAAGCTAATGCCTTACTAGTTTCGTTACAACTCTCACATTTTTGTATTGTTTTTGTTTCTCTCCATTAACTCTGTTTCATTAAGTGTTATGGTGGGAAATTTGTAACTATGATAATGCAAAAGCAGGTGAGAATTAGCATTCTGAACACAGAGAATTTGAAGGGACTGACAAAAAATGTTATAAACAACAAGAAAACATTAATTCTGGGAACATAAATGCCGGGTCATACTGTACGATACATCCTTCTGCTGGAACAGGAATCAATATTTCATAAGGCAGTTTTACCCCTGGGGCTCATTGCAATAAATTTGTCTTAAAAGGCTTTCAGTGATAGGTGCATCACATTTAACACTTACTGTGCCTTTCTACGGGCCAATTATCCTCTGTGGCATTACAGGTTGATAAACCTTTTACAATTTCATCAATTTCTTGTATTCAACAAAAACAATGAGGGTTTTTTAATTTATGAAAAAGAGGCTATGTAAGTAAGAAAAGTTTTTGCACTGGCTTATTTCAAACAAGAATATTGTATTTCCTGCCAACCGCTGTCTCAAATCTGTTTATGATACACAAGGGGAATGTTGAGTCTCCAACTTTACATTCAAAACATCAACTCAAGTCAGTCACATTTTGGCACAACAGTCTCAGCTGTTTTAGAGCTGGTATAACACAAATGTGTGAACTCCCTCCCTCTGACAGTGGAATCAATAAATAGTTAGACAATCTGAACTTTGTAGCATGTAAAAAAGGTTGCAGCCCTTCGCTGATGGACTGTTTATACAAAGAACAAAAAAATGCTGTAGTCTCCACTAATAATTCTTCACTTACATCCGCAGTGTGCAAAAGCACATGTGTGGCTATTCCGTTTCTTGGGCCATTTTTCTACAACTTGGCTAAGCTATTTCAGTATATTAATGTTAAACTCGTTTTTTCAAAGAGCTCTCCCATGCAATACACGTTCCCACATAATGAGCAACCTATCAGGAATTTATTCTCTTAACTCAGGTGTCTAAAAAATTAGGTGTACAGAATGTTCCACCAAGTATATCGGTCAAACAAGGAGATTTTTTCCTGTTAGGTTTAGCAAGCATCTCCCGGTGGGGGAGGGGTGGGGGGTGGGGTGAAAAGGGCCAGGTGAAAAAATTTTCCCCCTTTGCCCAGCACCTCAAATCTTCTGGCCATTGGCCCCAAATCTAAACCTTAAAATCCTTCATGTGGCCAACAAATGAAAGAAATTGAATTTGTTGGAAGAGTTTCAAACTTCTAAGCATATCTATTTCAAATCTCTGAATCTAATAAATGATCAGGTCTTTTTGAAGCATTAAACATTTTTGGATATAATGATGTGTATTTTTAAATTGGGTTGCTACATGTATACTTATTAATTATTATGTTTAAGCCTTAGCCATCAGTTATGTTTTAGCACACCACCTTGAGGGCCTTTTCTCGCTACAGCTCCACAGGGCCTTGACACTTGCTTGGCAGTCTAGTTTTTGGCACAACAGCATGTACTCACAGTATTGTGAACAGACCATATTTGTGTTCAAGGGGCAGTTTCTTCATATGTAAGTTATCATTATTACAGTTAGTTTGCCAGTTTAGCATTGCTTCTGGCTTCGTTGCTTCATACTTTTACTGAACATTTTAGCTGTTTCTTTACACTTATTAGTGCCCTTTAACTTGCCAAAGATGTATTAGCCTAGCCATTATATATTTATATATTTTGAACTCCTTAGTTTTCTCTGCTCACTGAACATACCTATGTGTGTAAGTTAGGTACCTCTTCCATGCTTTAGCAGCTTTCTTTTTCCTACTGTCATTACCTTTTCTCGTGTTGCTTCTAGGCGATGTAATGAAGTATTGACAGTGGCTATCTGGCTGTTACTTCCCATTTCTATGAAACTCTCAATTACAATGCCTCAATTATGATTAGCAAGAATTTTTATCAGTAAACTGAGTTGTGGTGCAATATTTTATGAGTTGAATTTATGTCCCTCACCAACCCCTGAAACACAAATGTGGTCCTGTGTTCCATAGTCCAATCTGTGAATGTCTTCCTCTTGCTATTCTCAATTTATTCATTTATTATTGCCTTGAATAGCAATTTATAACTGATACCAGTTTGTAATTTCCCCAGATTGTCTGATTATGTCAAGAAGAGGTAAAACATGTCACATGTTAAGTTTAAATAAACCTATCATGTGCAACTAAGACTGTTTTTTTCTGTTCTAAAGACAAACTCTTATTTGATAAAAAAGTGTTCCTCTGTCTTATGAATGTCTCCAATGAATGTAATGTTACGCAAAAATATGCACCTGTGAAATGCCCCTCCGAAACTTTTGGCATAAGGAGTGGTAGAAGTCACTGCATAAACAACTACTCAATGTATGAAAATAAATGCTATTATTATGTGGGCTAGCTTTGTACTAGTTAACATCACAAACATTTTAATATTGTATGTTGCTGTTACCTGAAATATTTTTCCTGTGAGTAATTGGTTTTCCAGTTCACACAACATTTTCTCAAAGGTCTTGAGTTTTTCTGGAGGAACACCAAATTTTGTTGGATCATGGTGCACAGATTTGATCGTGCGTTTGAACAGGCTCCAATGATTATGTAAAGTACTCTGGGTGCTTATAATCTCATCCAGAGTCACCAAAATCAAAAGGAGATCTCCTAAATGCTCAAAAACATCCTGAAAGATAAATAATTATTTGAGTGTCTGTCATTGAAGTGTACTTATGAAGTTCTTCAAAGACTTCAGAAGACGCACACATGCAACCCCCCCCCCCCAACCACACACACACACACACACACACACACACACACACACACACACACACACCTCTTTCTTTGTATCAAGTAATTTCTGAATTTATATGTAAATCTATTTCTTCACATGCTTACTACAGGAAAGTTGCAACAAAATTGCTCCTTTCATTAAATAAATATTTCATTTCAAAGTGTGTATATCATAATGTACGCCTTGACATTAAAACTACCTGCCTGACCAAATCATGAGCGTAGATAGCACTGGTATTTAAGAATACCTTCCTGCTGATTCACCTACCCTGACATGCTTCACAACTCATTCAGTATGAGCGTTGCCTCCAAAATACAAAGCTATGAGTATAGCTCTCATCCCTTCATCCTTATATGAGGCAAAAAGGGAAAGGAAACAAGCAGCATTGATCTGAAATCATGCCAAAATCATTCTTTCTTTCAGTCTACTATGTCTTGAGCATAAAAAGTTTAACACTTTGCTTGAAGTCGAAAGACAGAAATACAACATTCATTATTTTGAGATAATGTAAAACAATTACAGCCTGTCAAAAGGTACTAGATTCATCTGTAATTGCATCAGTAACTAGAGACTATTAGCAAATACTGAAAGTACTTTCTTTCACTTCTCTTTTTGACAAATGGACGAGGCCATGAAAAATTTCTCTGTAGTCAGAACTCTAGTATTCATATTTACAAATACTGTACTACTGGCAAAATGATAAATATCAGTAGTACAAAATAAAATTGTAATAACAATTACTGTTAACAAAAATGAGAATTATTCTAGGCACATTCTGCAACAAGCCTAAGCATTACTAGAATTTGCATTTAAATGCTCTTATAAATATAAAGAAGGAAACAATTCTGAATGTTTAATGCCTTGTAAGATACTTTTTCTTTCACATTGTGTTTTATGAAGAAATTTCATGCCAGTACAACATTAATGAACAAAACTGCAATTATTTCTTTTTGTTTAATGGCGCACTTTTAAAATGCTGCAGTGTCTTTTCTGAAATAATGATTTCAGTGAAGTCAGTGTAACATTTCCATGAGCTCGTCTTTACTAGAAACCCAAAAGTGACAGTTACTATATGTAAATTCTCCTGTGTTCCATTTCTGCTGCTGAGATCACCCTGGACACCAGAAAACATGAAGAGTGTTCCATAGACCTGCCAGACAAGAAAACTAGCCACCTAATACTATATATCCCGCATTCAGAATTCTTTAAGGATATGAATTTCCATTTACAGTATGAATTTTATTCTAGTACATAAATTTTATTTTATTTTATTTATTTATTTTTTTTTTTTTTAGAAGAATTGTTCTTTAAAACACAAAAATATATGCTTTATGAGAAAAATACAATACCCCACATGATGAAACCTTAAGTTGTTCAGTCCTGGAAACCCTGACACTTATTTCAATTAATGTGTTATGTATTTCTGTTTTAATGAGGCACTGACAGTGGAGATGTTATAAATGGAGTGATATCTATGTTTTAGATTATGTGGAAGGAAATGCACTGTGAATAATCTACAAAGATCACAAAAAACCAAAAGCCACACAGATGAACTGGAATTTGAATTCCAGACATACTGTCACAATTTCAGAAACTAAGAAACATGAATAAAAAACAAATTTATATTAACATTTTTCAATATTTCCAAAAATACCATTTAACTGTCATTACACTAAAAAAATTGTAGCACTGAACAATTTTATATTTATCATTGCAAACATCATCTCCTTTGCAAATGCTGAAGAAGTATTTTCTCACTGTAACAATGTTGCATGCATCAAATGCACATAAACTTCATTCCTATTACAGTAAGTCAGTTCTCAGTAATACTTCCTACTGACATTACTGTACATTATTCTTTCTGCATACACAAGAGGACAATGGCTTATCAAAAATCATTCATTTTAATAAACTGAAAGATATATTCACATATTTGCAATTAGTAAGATTAACTTTAGCTTCATTTAAGACTTCATGTGATTTATACAAAACTACATATGATCTGAATTCGAAATCTGCATATCTGACAACATTTCACGTGAAGTGTAAAATTTAAAATGAAGTTTTTACATTATTTGGATTGAAAACTGGATCTTTCAGTAATCTTTGAGAAACTAACTGAAAATGTAGTCTTGTACAGGGACTATTAGTATAGTACAATATGAAACCTATAGGACATTTCGCATTAGTACAGACCATGCACAAATAAAAAAATCTGTACTGTCAACTACTACAATCTTCAAAAATGATTTTATTTTTCATTTCTTAACTGTAATGTCCATTAAAATTTTGTAACAGCACAGCAGTTTATTTCAGAGGGAATATCACTTCACATTCCTGATGAAAGGCAAACCTGTAAAATATTTAGGATAGCACAGAATATTAAAATGTGCAATTTGAAGTTTCTGTACATCTAATATACATATGCTTTTCCGTTATAACAGAAAAGCTATCCACCATACCTAGGCTCATAACCTATAAGGCAGACTAGGCAGAAAACTTTTGTTCTTTTACTTCAGTCTGCAATAATTTTTCTTTCCTTCTTAAATCCCTATAAATTAATATATTTTTCTATGTACTCTACCTGAAAGTGGATGTCTGTTGCATTTATAACCTGAGGTACATCCTTTGTAGTTGGATACAGTGCTGCAATTTGCTGTATAATATTTACTTCAACTTGCTCACAACGTTTCAAAAAGCATGCTAAACTTTGTAGATCGGGTAAAAGACGGCTAATCATCAACTGTGCAGCTTCATTCTTTGTCCCTTCTTCAACTGCAAAAGAGGTTGAGAAAACATTTCAGTTGTGAATGGTCTTCATTTCACATCAAAGGCTAAAATAATGAAGTGTCACAGTGAGTTGATTGAACAGAATATAATAATGAAATAGAGTGTGTGTGTGTGTGTGTGTGTGTGTGTGTGTGTGTGTGTGTGTGTGTGTAAAAAGTAAGGGGAGACGCCCAGCCACTCTGATCCCAGTTGAAGTCAGTGATAGTAACTTAATGAACAGCCTTGAAATCTCACAGAATGTTGTAATTTACACTACACTTGTATGTATCATAGTCACCTACAATAGAGCTCAAGTCCATATGTAATTGTGGTACCGCCCTTTTGTCAGCAAATAACATACTGACTGAAATGCGGCATGCCGACAGGGATAAACCACAAGCACCACACGCTGGTGGGTCCTCTCACCAGAGGAGAAATCTATGTGGCAGGGAACTGTGTCCAGTGTGGACATGTTCCTCTACACCTGGGAATCCAGCAGAAAAGCATCATCAAAATGGTTCAAATGGCTCTGAGCACTATGGGACTTAACTGCTGAGGTCAACAGTCCCCTAGAACTTAGAACTACTTAAACCTAACTAACCTAAGGACATCACACACATCCATGCCCGAGGCAGGATTCGAACCTGTGACCGTAGCGGTCGCGCGGTTCCCGACTGTAGCGCCTAGAACTGCTCGGCCACCCCGGCCGGCAAAAGCATCATCCTATCTAGATGCTGTAGGTGAAGGAGGGTGTTTTGGACGCACCAGTAGTGGTTGGTTTGTAGTGTATTCATGGAACCAGAGCAGATTAAGAACTCCATGGTCTGAATATCTCATCTGCTCCAGTGCTCTAATATCACCGGTACCCTGATACCTCTGCATCATAACTTTGAACTCTTGCAGAAATATTACCCGACAAAGCAAGCTGGCAGGGTGGCAGCACCATCTAGTTTACACCCTAAGAAACAAGGGAGGCAGTAAAGGCGTACACTCTTGTTCCTTCAGTTTGGGGAACATATTAAAGTCTGGTATGCTCATATCAGGAATGTATGGTGGGTGAGGAAATATTTCCCATCCGTATTTGTCACACACGTCTCTCACTGGTACAGCAATACCTGGTCTTGCAGTATTGTGCAAAATGAGGATACCAGCCGCAAGCAAGCCAGGTGTTCTTCAACGAATGCTCAGGAGCAAAAAATTCTGCCAAAACAGCTTGTACTACACAGCTATTGTAGACGTCCCTTGCAGTGTACTATTTGCAGCTACGACTCTGTTCATGTTGTACACAAAGGCAACATCAGTTTCACCTCTGATAGTTGGTGGTGGAATTTTTGCAGGTGTGGCATTTTGGAACTTTGCCACTGTGATAACTGAGTCTTCAGTTATGCCTCAAAACCTCGTACCCAGGTTTCATCAAGTGCAACAACCCCTTCCCGAACCTGTTCTCTTCCTGTTTGATAATGTTGGAGCTGTTCGTCTGCAATTCTTCTGTGATCTTTATGCTCTTCACTCACATCATGTGGAACCCATCTAGTAGCACCTTTCCTCATCTTTAACTTTTCAGTAATGAATCTTATAAATTGTTCACACACTTTCTGCCCTCATCTGAATTTCATCACTTTTTCATTGATCGTCTCACAAAATGTCATTAACAATAACTTGAGAGGTGTAGCCTGTTGCAGCTGATGGCCTTTCACTTCTCAGGTTGTCCTCAGTGCTTAGCTGACCTTCATGGAAACATGAAGACCACTGTGATACTGTGCTGTGATTGATTACACTGTTCCCACACACCTCTCTCAAAGCACTGTAAATTTCTGTTGGGTTCTTTCCATGTGGAGATTCAGTTTTGATGTAGAAACACTGATAACTGCATGTAATCCGGCCCGACTCAGTTTCGGCTTTCAATTTAAAATTCAATTACTTACACTCACCTGTGCAAGTCAGAGAACACATATACAACAGTCACGCCTAATGTCTCACTCACGACTGACGCAAGTGTTATGGAGATGCTTCGGGAACTCAAATGGGAATCCCTGGAGGGAAGGCAACATTATTTTCGAGGAACACTACTGAGAAAATTTAGAGAACAGGCATTT
Source organism: Schistocerca nitens (assembly GCF_023898315.1). Taxonomy (NCBI): domain Eukaryota; kingdom Metazoa; phylum Arthropoda; class Insecta; order Orthoptera; family Acrididae; genus Schistocerca; species Schistocerca nitens. The sequence goes on from NC_064616.1 coordinate 317,778,562, forward strand.
GAAGCAGACTGCAAAATGATTCTGTTGCCTCCAACGTACATTGTGTGTAAAGACCATAAAGACAGGATACAAGATACTAGGGCTCATACGAAGGCATATTGACAGTCTTTTTTCCCTTGTTCTATTTGCGAGTGGAACAGGAAAGGAAATGACTAGCAGTGGTATGGGTTGAGCTTCGCCATGTGCTGTATGGTGGATTGGGAAGTATCAATGTAGATTTAGAATTTCAACTTTATCAAACCACAGTAACAGTGTGCAGGACTTTTGAAATGACCCTCGTATGTTATCTTGTTTGTACCCAATAAAGTGAAGTCAACCATTCGCCTTCCATATCACCATTCTCACCTGCTTGTTCCATTGCATATCGCTTTGCAATCTTACACTCAGGTATTTAAATGACTTGACTGTGTCGAGCAGGACATTAAAAATGGTGTATCTGAACATCACAGGTATCTTCTTCCTACCAGTCTCATTCATTCACATTCAGAGCTAGCATCCATTCATCACATCAACAGGAAATTTGTCTAAGTTGTCTCGTATCTTCCTACAGTCACTCAACTTCGACACTTTACTGTACACCACAGCATCATCAGCAAAAAACTGTAGATTACTGCCCAACCTGTCCGTCAAATCATTTTAGAGAACAACAGTGGTCCTATCACAATTCCCTGGGAAACTCTTGACAATACCCTTGTCCCTGACAAACACTTGCCATCAAGGACAACATACTGGGTTCTATTACTTAAGAAGTCTTCTAGCCATACACATATCTGTGAACTTATTCCTATGTTTGTACCTTCATTAACAGCCTACAGTGGGGCACCATGCCAAATGCCTTCCAGAAATTTAGAAATATGGCATCTGCCTGTTGCCCTTCAGCCATAGTTCACAGTATATCATATGAGAAAAGGGCAAGCCGAGTTTCGCACAACTGATGTTTTCTAAAACCATGCTGATTTATGGACATAAGCTTCTCAGTCTCAAGAAAGTTTATTATATTCAAATTAAGAATATGTTCAAGGATTCTGCAACAAACTGAATTTCATCACTTTTTCTCACATGTGGAGGATGTGGGCCAGGATGAGAGGCTGAAAACAGACTGAATAGCAATGTATATTTAAACTGCTGGCTATCACACAGCAAAGCCACTGCCACTGGTGGGCCTTTATGCAGGAGCTTTATCGTCAATAACTGGATGAGTTAGTTCACCTACTATTCATTACAATGGTAACCAGATTAACGATAGTGAGACAGTTCAGTGAGTATAGCATCAGTCTGACACAGTACACTTTGATGCTAGTTGTATAATTCGGGTTGCCATTTCATGAATTTTGTGGACAATCCAAAATTTAATGCTAGAAGACAAATGCCCTAGATGAAGAGTAGAAGACCATGAAAGCAGTGAGTGTTTTAAAATATTTTCTTTTTATTAACTTGAGTTTTAGCGTTAACTGCTGTTCAAATATTTCACCCCTCCTTGTGAGAGAAACTTGGAGATGGCAACACTGTGGCTGATGAAACAGTCTGTATTGCATCAATAGCCTCGATCCGAGAGTAAAATATCACTGATCCTGCACTAACAGTGACAGCGGAAGCAGAACACTAATAAATTCTCTGACAAGGAAACCTCCCCATCGCACCCCCCCCCCCCCTCAGATTTAGTTATAAGTTGGCACAGTGGATAGGCCTTGAAAAACTGAACACAGATCAATCGAGAAAACAGGAAGAAGTTGTGTGGAACTATGAAAAAATAAGCAGAATATACAAACTGATTAGTCCATGCGCAAGATAGGCAACAACAACAAGGAAACAGCAAGCTCAGGAGTGCCGTGGTCCCGTGGTTAGCGTGAGCAGCTGCGGGACGAGAGGTCCTTGGTTCAAGCCTACCCTGGGGTGAGAAGTTTAACTTTTTTTTCAGTTTATGTGACAAACGCTTATGTTTTCATCACTTTTTTGGGAGTGATTATCACATCCACAAGAAAACCAAAATCAGGCAAGGTAGAAGAATCTTTTTACCCATTCACCAAGTGTTCAAGTTGGGTGGGTTGACAACATATTCCTGTCATGTGACGCACATGCCGTCACCAGTGTTGTATAAAATATATCAGACGTGTTTTCCTGTGGAGGAATCGGTTGACCTATGACCTTGCGATCAAATGTTTTCGGTTCCCATTGGAGAGGCACGTCCTTTCGTCTGCTGATCGCACAGTTTCGCAGTGCGGTCGCAAAACACAGACAGCAAACTTATTACAGTGAACAGAGACGTCAATGAACGAACGGACAGATCATAACTTTGCAAAAATAAAGAATGTAAACTTTTCACCTGAGGGAAGACTTGAACCAAGGGCCTCTCATTTTGCAGCTGCTCACGCTAACCACGGGACCACAGTGCTCCGGAGCTCATACTGTCCTTGATGTTGCTTATCTTGCACATGGACAACTCAGTTTGTATATTTTGCTTATTTTTTTCATAGTTCCACACAACTTCTTCCCGTTTTCTCGATTGATCTGTGTTTAGTTTTTCAAGGCCTATCCACTGTGCCAACTTATAACTAAATCTGAGGGGGGTGCGATGGGGAGGTTCCCTTGAGAATTTTGTAGTTTCTGGTTCCTATACTTCTGGTACCTGCTTCGTGTTTGTATCTCTTGTTCTGTGGTTTGTATGGAGGGTAAGTCTGAATCTGAATCTGATGCACAGTTACTTGTTACATCATTACATGGAATTTTAAAATCAATATGTTGTCAAAACCTAAAATTCACTTCTGAGAAGACTACATGGATCAATTTCCAAGCATGAAACATGGGAGAAATGAACATGATGCCTTTTGCAAAGTATGTGGGTAAGTAAGTACAATGCATACATTAAAAAGCACAGTTTAGGTAGCTGTTCTGTTTTCATAAAACAGAGGCAATTGTTAACAATGTCGTATCACATTTAAAAAAACCACTATGTAAGAAATAGTCTACCAAAAGTGAATTATCCTGGGATCCGTACAGATGCCTGTACTCACAACCATGTAAAAATGTTACCTTTTCTGCCCAAATATTTTGATATGACAGGCAGTATTCAAAGAAATTTATTACATTTAAATGAGTGTGACAATGAAACCTTCATTACAGTCTCAGTGTGTATCTAAAGTAATTCCTGAATTCAGCCTTAGTGACACAGCTTCTGTTTTTGGTGTGGTAATGCTAACACTAACTTCAGAAGTGTTAGAAGAAAAAGGGGGGGACAAAGAAAAAGGGCGGAAACGGGAAAGGGAGGGGGGGGGGCGGAAACGGGAAAGGGAGGGGGGGGCGGAAACGGGAAAATGGGTGGGGTGGGGGCGGAAACGGGAAAATGGGTGGGGTGGGGGCGGAAACGGGAAAATGGGTGGGGTGGGGGCGGAAACGGGAAAATGGGTGGGGTGGGGGCGGAAACGAGAAAATGGGTGGGGTGGGGGCGGAAACGAGAAAGGGGGGGCGGAAACGAGAAAGGGGGGGCGGAAACGAGAAAGGGGGGGGGGCGGAAACGAGAAAGGGGGGGGGGGCGGAAACGAGAAAGGGGGGGGCGGAAACGAGAAAGGGGGGGGCGGAAACGAGAAAGGGGGGGGCGGAAACGAGAAAGGGGGGGGGGCGGAAACGAGAAAGGGGGGGGGGGGCGGAAACGAGAAAGGGGGGGGGGGGCGGAAACGAGAAAGGGGGGGCGGAAACGAGAAAGGGGGGGGGGCGGAAACGAGAAAGGGGGGGGGGCGGAAACGAGAAAGGGGGGGGGGCGGAAACGAGAAAGGGGGGGCGGAAACGAGAAAGGGGGGGCGGAAACGAGAAAGGGGGGGGGGGGCGAAACGAGAAAGGGGGGGGGCGAAACGAGAAATGGGGGGGGGCCGAAACGAGAAATGGGGGGGGGGCCGAAACGAGAAATGGGGGGGGGGCCGAAACGAGAAATGGGGGGGGGGCCGAAACGAGAAATGGGGGGGGGGCGAAACGAGAAATGGGGGGGGGGCGAAACGAGAAATGGGGGGGGGGGCGAAACGAGAAATGGGGGGGGGCCGAAACGAGAAATGGGGGGGGGGGCCGAAACGAGAAATGGGGGGGGGGCGAAACGAGAAATGGGGGGGGTGCCGAAACGAGAAATGGGGGGGGGGTGGAAACGAGAAATGGGGGGGGGGGGACGAAACGAGAAATGGGGGGGGGGACGAAACGAGAAATGGGGGGGGACGAAACGAGAAATGGGGGGGACGAAACGAGAAATGGGGGGGGGGACGAAACGAGAAATGGGGGGGGGGGACGAAACGAGAAATGGGGGGGGGGACGAAACGAGAAATGGGGGGGGGGAAGAAACGAGAAATGGGGGGGGAAGAAACGAGAAATGGGGGGGGGGGCGAAACGAGAAATGGGGGGGGACGAAACGAGAAATGGGGGGGGGGCGAAACGAGAAATGGGGGGGGGCGAAACGAGAAATGGGGGGGGGCGAAACGAGAAATGGGGGGGGCGAAACGAGAAATGGGGGGGGGAAACGAGAAATGGGGGGGGCGAAACGAGAAATGGGGGGGGGCGAAACGAGAAATGGGGGGGGGGGCGAAACGAGAAATGGGGGGGGGGGCGAAACGAGAAATGGGGGGGGGGGCGAAACGAGAAATGGGGGGGGGGAAACGAGAAATGGGGGGGGGCGAAACGAGAAATGGGGGGGGGGGCGAAACGAGAAATGGGGGGGGGGCGAAACGAGAAATGGGGGGGGGCGAAACGAGAAATGGGGGGGGGGGCGAAACGAGAAAGGGGGGGCCGAAACAAAGGGGGGAAACAAACTGAATAGGTAGGAATAGGTTGCCCAGTTCATGTATTACGTAATGCAATCCAAAGAGGATCAGACGTAATTTCACAAGATAATTAAATTATAATTATTAAAATGTATACTCACTTTTCAATTTATACTGTTAGTAGAGCACCACTAAATGATTATTGTGATTTCCTGCATATGACACAGAGAGATCTACTAAGGCATGTAAAAACAAGTTGGGTGAGCTTACTTCCTGCAATTGAAAGGCTCACATACATGTCTCAGGCTCTTAAACCATACTTTCCATCTCTTGACAAGTGTCTAAGTCTTCTAGTCTTTTCTGATTTTTGTGGAGAAATTTATTTACATTTTCTGCATGCCCAGATGAGTCTATTTCAAAGGCAATTGCCAGCACTGAGAAAGAAGCTATAGCTGTGAATGAGGGTAGGTTGGAGTTTAAGAACATTGTGCATGTTTTAGAGGAAAGAATTAATGTCTGATCTGACAGTATCAGCAGCCAAAATTTCAAGAGGAAGTCAAGGTATTTTATTAGCCATTTATAGATTACTTCATGAAGTAGAACAACCTTATACCCTAACTTGAACATTTTGACTAGATACTGTAGAAAGCTGTACCTGATTGCCAAATTTAGAATGTTCATTGAAGTGGATCGAAGAAAATTTAACTTGAAAAATGGTTAAGAGTGTGCTGTTTAACCAAGTAAAAAATTGAAAGGTTTTCCAGGAGAGGCAAAGAACCTGAATTTGGACATTGTGCCTCATAAAAATTGGGCAAGATTTTTTGAAAATTGTGTTTCTGGAGAGCAATATCCAGAACTGCTTACAAGCACGCAGTACTATTTCCCATTCCCCGTGCATAATGTCAATGTGGAGAGAGTATTTTCTTCAGTGAAAGCAAAATGGACAGAAGATTGGAACAGGCTGGCATTACTTTCAGTGAATGCAGTGCTCCAAATTCAGTATAACACGAAAAATTGCTTTGGTTTTCATGGACTCATTCAGAATCAGGGCAAGTTATTTTCTTCTGTTCAATGCTATATGACTGGTACAAAGCTAAGTGTAAAAACACTCTGAACTGTATCAAACAATTATGTATACACTGATGAACCAAAACATTCTGAACACATACTTAAAATCATGTTGGTCCACTTCTGGAATGCAATTTAGCAGTGATCATGTGTGCCATGGATTCAGTAAGTACTTGATGGATTTCCAGAGGTTCATAGCACCAGATTCCTATGTACAGATCATACATTCTATCACCCAATAGCATCCCAGTTGGGTTTTGTCAGATTCGATAAGCCAAATTTGATGGCCAAGACATCAACATGAGTGAACTATCACATGCCTCAAACAATGTCAGCTTGATTCTGGCCTTGTGACATGAACAGTTATCCTGCTGGAGGATGCCATCACTGTTGGGAAAGACATCAAGCATAAGGGGTTACAGGTGGTCCCTAACAGTGCTCATGTAATCCACAGTTGTTATGGTGCCTTCGATTACTACCGCAGGTCCCATGGATGCCCACGTGAATGTCCTCCATAGCATAATACTGCTCCCACCAGCCTGCACCTATGGTGCAATGCACGTTTTGAGCAGTCTTTCACCTGGATGACGGCGTATCTCGACACGACCATCAATCTGGTTTAGCAATAAATGAGTTTTATCTAACCACCGACAATTCCACTGAACCGCGGTCCAACCTCAATGATCCTGTGCCTACTGTAATTGTAACCAAAGATGATGGGTCAACGTGGGAACACGTAGGGGTCTCCTGCTGCAGAACATCACGTTCAACACTGTGTGCTGAACGGTGCACTCCAAAACACCTGTGCCTCTGCCAGCACTGTACTCTGTCATCAGATCTGCTGCTAATCGCCACCTATCCTGCTTTAGAGAATGGCCAAGCCTCGAATCCCTATGTTCTGTGATGAGGTATGGACATCCAACTTCTTGTGGCCTACTCATGGTTTCAGCATTCTTCAACCACTTTCCATAGATGCTTACGACAGTAGCACGTGAACAGCCGACCAGCTTTGCCATTTCTGAGATTCTCGCACATACACTTCTCTTGCCATGACACGTGCCCTCAGCACCACTAGGCAGCAATCGCCTCACAGTGATAGTGGTTATAATGTTTTGGCTCATCAGTGTATTTTAGTAATTTGTGTTGAATGTTTTCTTTAAAAATGTAGCTGATGCAAACTAAAATCAATTTTCTTCATTACTGCAAAAAGGGAGGCTAGGAACACTGAATTTACATTATACACTGCTTTACAGCTGCAAAATTAATATGCATGAAACCAATACTGCATAGTATTCATGATATAAGTTAACCCTCAAATTTATTGAATATTAAACGCTGTTCTCGCGGGTAACCTTCACAAAATGTTCAGAATGTCAGATTTTATCTTACTGATGTTTCTATGATGGCTATAACTCTAAAAATTATAAATCTTAACATAATAAACAAATACTTTTGGATTAAAGGCAACCATTTGACTGTCGATAGGCACACACAAAAAAAGAAAAATCTAGCTTTTGGTCCCACAAGGTGCCAGCTGGACTAACAGTGCTAATGCTGCATTTCAGCTGGTGGATTGGTTGTGTTGGGGGTATTGTCGGATGGGTAGAGGGAGAGGGAGGCAGTTGATTTTCTGGCTAGAATTGTGGGAGGGAAGGGTGGCAAGTACACAGGTTAGGCATGTGATGCCCAATGTAGGACCCAGTGAGGAGCAGTGCACACTGAAAGGGACATGGGGATGTGAAATGAGAGAGGGCGACAGAATGAAGGAAGGGGAAACTGTTTGGTGAAGGGTGCAGAGAAAGTGGTTTATCTGAGATTGAGGGCACGACGATTACAGAGGCAGAGGATGTGTTGTAAGGGTACCGTATATAGTCGAATCTAAGCCGCACTTTTTTTCCGGTTTTTGTAATCGAAAAAACCGCCTGCGGCTTAGAATCGAGTGCAAAGTAAGTGGAAGTTCTGAAATATGTTGGTAGGTGCCGCCACAACTAATTTCTGCCGCCGAATATATGTAGCGCTACACAGGCATGCTTTGCAGGCACAAAGATAAATACTGGCGCCAAAACCTCTGCGTCAGTAAATAAATGTAAAAAAAAAAAGGTGGAAGACGAGCTTTTTTCTCCGCCCCGAATTTCGGCCACTGCATTTTCATACTTTATCCAAAGAAGTAAATACAAATTCTGTATTGTTCATCTTCGAATGTAGCAGCTTTTCAATGTACTACGAAAATCCGTCTGGCAAGACTGTTTGCGATGTTTGTCAGTATGGCCAATTCTACATTCTGAATTTTTTCCTACCTGTGAGAAGAGATGGTTGCTTATGGGAACTTTTATGAATTTTGAATCACATGCAGTATTATCTTCACCATAAGAATAATACGAATATAAACATTTTTCCATGTATTCTTTCGTGTTTGCTGCTATCTCATTTAAATCCTGTCTACCTAATAAACTACGAAACTAGAGTGAGACAACAGCAAACGCGGAAGTATACACATATTATGTCATGATTATATTCATATTATTCTTATGCCTAATAGTGATACAGTCAGAAATGAAGCACGGCAATTGACTAGATTTTTAAATCTAAGATGACTCTAATTTCTGTGCAGAAAGTAATGTACTAAAGAGGCGTCTGCACAGATTCCAAACAGAGAAAAATTTTCGCTAAACTCTCGTTCAGAACATCTTCTATCATACGCTGTTTATTATTTGGTTCTTGTTGATCATTATCAAAGAAAGCAGCAGTGTAAATAATAACAAATAGCAGTTTCTTGCCATTGTTTCGCTACTGAGACAATTCCTCTCTCTCTTTTTTTTTATTGTAAGCGGCGGTAGCACGCACTAAAGCAAACCATGCCGCGAGTGGCGACAGGTCATAAACACTCATTATCAGAATGCGACAAACAATGCATGGCACAGTACAGTAATGCATTTTCAGCTCAGAGTGACGTAAACACCTATAACAAAGACAACGGCACTTATTAGATCAAAGAAAAATAAGTACTCAATTCAAACCAGATGAAGCACGTGAAAAACGAAGGGTACCCGTATAAATACGGGCGGAGCGCCTGACGCATAGCAATGGCTACCTGGTAAAGCGTAACTGCTAAGCTTATGGCTCAAACCAAACTATTGTAGCTGTATCGTCATTCATTCGACCTAAATTGTGTCTCATATTACAATGGACCAACTTTGTTTCGATTTTGAGGTGCGGCCTAAAACTTTTCTCTCCCCTTGAATTTCGAGTCTCAAATTTCAGGTGCGGCTTAGATTCGGGAAATTTTTTTTCCTTCTTTTCGAGTCTCATTTTTCAGGTGCGGCTTAGATTCGAGTAAATACGGTAACTCCCATTTGCTTAGTTCAGAGAAGCTTGTGGTGGAGGGAAGGGTCCAAGTGGTCGGTGTTGTTAAGCAGCCATTGAAACTCAGCATGTTGTGCTCAGCTACCGGGTGATCTACTTTATTCTTGAAAACAGTTTGGCAGTGATCATACATACTAGTGGACAGCTGGTTGCTAGTCATACAAACATAAAAAGCTGTTCAGTGTTTGCAGCAGAGTAGACATATGACATGGCTGCTTTCACAGGTGGCCCGGCCTCTGATGGGGAAGAATAAGCCTGCTACAGAACTGGAGTAGGAGATGCTGCATGGGCGGTCTGCACAAATCTTGCATCTTGGTTTGCCACAGGGATATGATCCCTATGGGAAGGGGTTGGGAGTGGCAGAGGCATAGAGATGGACTAAGGTGATGTTCAGATTGAGTGGGTGGTGGAAAACCACTTTAGGAGGGGTGGGAAGTATCTTGGGTAGGATGTTCCTCATTTCAGAGAATGACAAGTGAGAAAGCCCTGGCAAAGGATATGGTTCAGTTGTTCCAGACTAGGGTGATACTCGGTGACAAGTGGGGCACTCCTTTGTAGCTGATTCTTACAGGTGGTGGAAGAATTGGAGGTCTGTCAGGATATGGCAAGGAAGTCGATTTGTGAATTGAGTTTTAGTGGTATTGCCTGTCTGTGAAGGTCTTTGTGAAGCCCTCAGCATACTGGGTAAGAGAGGTCTCGTCATTGCAGATGCATAGTCCACCCATGGCTAGGCTCCATGGGATGGATAGTGTGGAAGGGATGGCAGCTGTCAAAATGCAGGTACTGTTGGTAATTAGTGGGTTTAATGTTAACAGAGATGTTGATTGAGCCAGTAGAGAGGTGGCGGTCAGTGTCCAGGAAGGTGGTCCATTGGGTAGAGGAGGACCAGGTGAAGTAGATGGGAGTGAAGGTGTTGAGGTAATGAAGGAAAGCAGTAGGTAGGTGTCTTGGCCCTGAGTCCAGATCATGAAGATATTATCAATGAACCTAAATCAGATTAGGCAGAGGGAATTTTGGGAGGTTAGGAAGGTTTCCTCTAGATGGCCCATAAATGGGTTAGAACATGAGAGCGCTACACTGGTGCCCATGTCTTCTGGTATTCGGCTTCGTGGAAGCTGAATGCCAACTGCAGGTAATGGATCTAGATGGCCATTACACGGCACAGTCTTGCCACACCACTGCACTTGCAACGTAAGCGGCACCACTCGTCTAGCTGCACGATTAAGCTGGCCAATAGTGTTCCTCGCGGCCAATATAAATACGGCCACACAGTGTCAGTTCTGTACTCGCACCTTATACTGTTGGTTACTATTATCTCTGTACTACAGACAATTGGATAACAATCTCTCTTGGCACTTGATCTTTCTGGTTGTGATTCAGATTGTAGTCTGTCTGCTCTTGACCTGCTGTCATCATTGTGGTGATTGTATCTGCTTTGCACTTATTGTTTACTTATGTTACTTTGGTCTTACCCTTGTCTGTGTCTTGTCTGCAGTCAGTCAGCCATGTGTAGCTCGGCTACCACATGGTGTTGTGTTCTCTTCTGCAGGTGGCCCTTTGCCTTTTGCTGCTTCATGAGTTCTCGCCCGGGTTCTGATAAACGCGCTGACATCCCGCAACACACGGATATAGCATGGCTGCACTGCAGATTTGTTTTTGTACCTTCCCTTCAAAGAAAATGTTGATGGTAAGGTGTATAATGAATCAAGTGATGGGTTGAAGTCTGAAGAGCACTGGGAAAGGTAGTGTTCTATAGTGGCACGGACATGGGCATGATTGACGTTGGTGTATAGAGAGGTAGCATCAACAGTGACAGGAAGGGGTCAAGGAGATAAAGGTGTGGGGCCAGTGGAGAGCTGGTGAAGGAAATGGTTAGTATCTTTGATGTGGGAGGCTAGGTTACAGGAAATCTGCCTTGGCATTTCGACTTGATGGCTTGTCTAACGCTGGGCATTGATGGTGGTTCTCCATTCCAGGAACTCGACAAGCAGTAGGCCCTTGTGGTCAAAAAAGAAGGACATCATGACATTACCAGAACTGGTGTGCACGGCCTTTGATTTCTATGGATGTGGTGAAGTTGCATGTTTCCACTGCTTGCTTTGACGCTTGCTTTCTGGTTCAAATGGTAACACCACGTTCAGTCACCTGTGACTATACATGACAGAAAGCAGTATTCCTCCTCATGATAATGTTGCATATGACTCAAAGACAGCGCCATTCGTTTATTGCACTGTTTGGCGGTCAGTTGGTAGGGAACCCACCGTGCACAGATTTTTTGAAAGTTCAAGTGTTGATGCATTAAGGTGTGGGTGGTGCCCACGTTAATACCCAGTAACCGATGGATCTTGTCCACGGTGATTCTGCAGTTGTCCAAGACTAAAGCATTCACTTCCGCAACCATTTCTGGTGTGATGACACAATGAGCTTGTCCAGGATGAGTATCTTCTTCCAGTGACTTGCGCCCCTCAAAGAATCGTCTGCGCTATTCCACAACACTTGAACGACTCAGACTGTACTCACCGTACACAGCCTTCATCCGTCAATACGTTTCACAGCCTTCAACTCCCTCCGCTGCCAAAAATCAAGTCACTCCTTGTTGCTCCTGCATGTTCGGTAGTGGATGATAGCTTGTGCGACCACCTTCTCTTCGACGTGAACCCACACTGGTGCTATGCAACATCAAATGGTGCACAGGCGTCAAGTCTCTCTACCAATAGATGGCACCACTATACCCGCAGTTACATGGTGTCACTTTTCATGTAAGGCAAAGATAGATGCACTGACCAGGTTTCATTCGAATGAACCTCATAATTTGTGGAATTTCTCTATTTTATTCCAGGAAAACACAGTGAATCAAGGCTTTGCTTTGCGTGGATACCAAATCTGAGTGACATGTGGGTGATTTACAAAAACTGTTTGCATTTCAGGTTGAGCAAATAAACGGAATGCCAGAATGTGAGGTACATTGCATCAAACTAACTAGAACCTACGCACCACAAGGAGGTACAGATAATGGACAGAGGCATTTTGCCAGGAACTGCACAAAGGCTACTAATAGTGGCCAACTGTGATTTATCTGAAGCACCACTGAATAAAATGTGATCACAACTTTCTTCATACGGGTAACTGGAATACTAGCTGTTATGTCAGTGAAGTTACGGGGCAGTCAATTTTACATGACTTACTTCAGTAGGCCAACACCCAGGCACATGCAGAGAGGAATGTGCCAGCTTTCTTTGAAACAATAGTAGGTGCCATTTCATTTCTGGTCTGAATGTTACCCACTGAACACATTCCAGATATGTTCAGTGTCCATACTGCGCCATTCCATACCTAGTGATCTAGCATGGGAAAAAGTTCCTGCATGACCATCACAGATTTTACTGAAATTTTGTGTGAACATTTGCACACATTCCCAATAAACATCGGTTAAAAAAAAAAATTCAATACTTCTGGAGACATAGTCTCTTGTTTGACCCTATAGTGCAGCTATCAACAGTGCACTTGCGAGTTTTTGGCAATTTTGTGGCAATATTTTCTTGAAAGAGAGAAAGCTAAGCCATCTTGCACAACTTTTTGCAGTTTCTTAGGCAAAATAATAATAATAATAATAATAATAATAATAATAATCCCCGTGGAGGCCCGGGAAAAGAATAGGCCTCCGGTATGTTCTGCCAGTTGTAAAAGGCGACGAAAAGAACAAACCACTAATAGGGCTAACCCCCCTTTTAGTGTGATTAGTTGGTTCAGGACAGAACTAAAGAAGCCTCGGACAAGCGCCGTCATGGTCAGGGACAACACTTGAACCCTATGCCCGCCCAAAATGGTAACAACACTGCTAGCCAATTGGAAAATGATTTAAATCCAAATAGAGGTGTTTTGCAGGATATGCTTCCTGCAACCACCCTAGCAGGAAAACAAAGACAGAGGATGAGGGGGCCAGATGAAGTTAACCGACACCTCATGTTCTGTTATTACCTAGCAACAAACTTAGGAACCAACACAACTGGATACAGATCACAAGTATACACAACATTTATTACCAGATACCCAGAATTAAAATTTTTAACAGAACGACGACTAGCTGATCAGATCCGTGTAGTAATAAAAAATAACAGGATACCCCAGTCAGAATTAGAAAACATCAAACGACAAGTACAACAAATACTGGAACAAAATAATGTGCAATCAGAAGAAGAAGAAAACACAGTAATGGACTCAAACATCCCAGAGCAAACAAACAAAGAACAACACGCATCAATTAAACAATCAGAGGAAAACGAAATCTTAAGACAGCCACCAGAACAAGCACAAATAGAACACGAAGTGACACACATGTTAGATATAGAAGAAAAATTTCAGCTGACATATATAGAATACAAAGACACAAATACAGACATTAGACCATTCTTGCATAGACCACCAAATAACCCACAAGTCGAGACAACAATAACAACTATCAACACAATCATACACAACAAAATAAATGAAAACACAACTATGGAAGAGTTACAACTACTGGTTTATATAGGAGCACTCACTACACTAAATATACACACTAGGCAGAGATCAGAACCAACCAACACACAGAAGAAAAACACAAAACCAGCATGGCAACACAGGCTACAGATCAGAATAGAAAAACTGAGAAAAGACATCGGCCAGCTAACACAATTTATAAGAAATGAAATATCAGACAAAAAAATCTCACAACAAGATGCGATAGAGCAATTAGATGAAAAGAAGCAGAAATTACAAGCATTGGCCAAACAACTTAGAAGATACAAAAAAAGTGAAAATAGAAGGAAACAAAACCAAACATTCAACTCAAACCAAAGACATTTTACCAGACAATAGGTAACACACATATTAAAATAGACAATCCACCAAATATAACAGACATGGAACACTTCTGGAGCAAACCCTGTACAACATAACAGACATGCACGGTGGGTACAAGCAGAAACAGACACATACAAGATGATACCACAAAAGCCTGAAGTGATAATTTTGCAACATGAAGTCACCTGAGCAATTAATTCTACGCACAATTGGAAAGCCCCTGGAAAAGATAAAATAGCAAGTTCCTGGCTAAAGAAGTTCACCTCAACACATTCACATCTAACTAAATTATTTAACATCTACATTTCAGACCCATACACAGTCCCCGATACACTTACACAAGGAATAACTTATCTGAAACCTAAAGATCAAGCAGACACAGCAAACCCAGCTAAATATCGCCCCATAACATGCCTACCAACAATATACAAAATATTAACTTCAGTCATTACACAGAAATTAATGACACATAAAACACAGAACAAAATTATAAATGAAGAACAAAAAGACTGCTGCAAAGGAGCACGAGGATGTAAAGAGCAACTGATAATAGATGCAGAGGTGACATACAAAACAAACAAAGATCGCTACACTACACATACATTGATTACCAAAAAGCTTTTGATAGTGTACCCCACTCATGGTTACTACAAATATTGGAAATATACAAAGTAGATGCTAAATTGATACAGTTCCTAAACATCGTAATGAAAAATTGGAAAACCACACTTAATATCCAAACAAATTCAAATAATATCACATCACAGACAATACAGATTAAGCATAGAATATACCAAGGAGACTCATTAAGTCCTTTCTGGTTCTGCCTTGCTCTGAACCCACTATCCAACATGCTGAATAATACAAATTATGGATATAATATTACTGGAACATACCAACACAAAATCACACATTTGCTATACATGGGTGATCTAAAACTACTGGCAGCAACAAATCAACAACTCAATCAATTACTAAAGATAACAGAAGTATTCAGAAATGATATAAATATGGCTTTTGGAACAGACAAATGTAAGAAAAATGGCACAGTCAAGGCAAAACACACTAAACAAGAAGATTACATATTGGATAACCACAGCGACTGCATAGAAGCGATGGAAAAAACAGATGCCTATAAATATATAGGATACAGACAAAAAATAGGAATAGATAATACAAATATTAAAGAAGAACTAAAAGAAAAATATAGACAAAGACTAACAAAAATACTGAAAACAGAATTGACAGCAAGAAACAAGACAAAAGCTATAAATACTTATGCTATACCAATATTGACCTACTCATTTGGAGTAGTGAAATAGAGTAACACAGACCTAGAAGCACTCAATACACTTACACGATCACAATGCCACAAATATAGAATACATCACATACATTCAGCAACAGAAAGATTCGCATTAAGCAGAAAGGAAGGAGGAAGGGGATTTATCGACATAAAAAACCTACATTATGGACAGGTAGACAATTTAAGAAAATTCTTTTTAGAATGAGCAGAAACTAGCAAAATACACAAAGCGATCACTCACATAAATACATCGGCTACACCATTGCAATTTCATAACCACTTCTATAACCCTTTAGATCACATAACATCAACAGATACGGAGAAAGTAAATTTGAAAAAGCACCCGTATCATCTAACACAGCCACACATCGATCAAGATGCATCCAACACATGACTAAGAAAAGGCAATATATACAGTGAGACGGAAGGATTCATGATTGCAATACAGGATCAAACAATAAACACCAGATATTACAGCAAGCATATTATTAAAGATCCCAATACAACAGATAAATGCAGACTTTGCAAACAACAAATAGAAACAGTAGATCACGTCACAAGCAGATGTACAATACTAGCAAATACAGAATACACCAGAAGACATGACAATGTAGCAAAAATAATACATCAACAACTTGCCATACAACATAAACTAATAAAACAACACGTTTCCACATACAAGTATCCACCACAAAATGTACTGGAGAATGTTGAATAAAAATTATACTGGAACAGAACCATTATAACAGATAAAACAACACCACATAACAAAACCTGACATCATACTCACCAATAAAAAGAAGAAATTAACACAACTAATCGAAATATCCATACCCAATACAACAAATATACAAAAGAAAACAGGAGAAAAAATTGAAAAATACATCCATCTGGCTGAGGAAGTCAAGGACATGTGGCATCAGGATAAAGTTGACATTATACCAATTATACTATCAACTACAGGAGTCATACCACACAATATCCACCAGTACATCAATGCAATACAGCTACATCCAAATGTATATATATATACAACTACAGAAATCTGTAATTATTGATACATGTTCAATTACCCGAAAGTTCCTAAATGCAATGTAACATATACCATACAGTTAAAAGGAAGTCACGCTTGATCAAGGTCCGCGTCACTTTCCATTTCTAACCAGACATAACGTCTGAGAAAGGGAAGAAATAATAATAAATATTCCGTGAACAATTTTCATATGGATAATTTGAAGCAAAGTCAGCTGAAAAAATAGACACTTGAAAAATTTGTGTCAAGAGTTTTGATATTATCTTCCAAAGAGAGTACTAAATAATTAGAGAACGTAATAATATGTGACACATTCAATTTTAGTATCAGCGGAATGTGGGCCCACGCACCGCCTCCTCGTTGTTTTTTAGGGCCTTTTATGATCACACTGCAAAACCAAATACAGTTTTTGGGTTGTTTTGAACACGGTCTTTCTAATGAAAACATTTAAGGGGTGGTAGGACATCAGAATTTATTAGATTTATGAAAAAATGAATTAGCTATTACATTTTAAACTTCACATTTAGGAAAAACGCAAGTTTTATGGTTAATCATCTCAATTTTTAGCACAGTTTTTAATAGAGTTGGAAAATTCTAGAGTTTCATACACCTGTAAGTGTGGTTTGTATGTTGTGCAAAATTCATCGACGAATCTCTCTTACTTATGAAGAAAAGTGTACCTATAGCAACAAATGCAGCCAATAGCAAGTGAAAAAATGATGAAATTTCACATGTAAAAAAAAATTATTTTGTTGTTTTTCAAATTCCACTACTATGAGTTTTTCTGCCTACTTTGCTTCAGACTGTCCATATGAAACTGTTTTGGAATTTTTTAAAATTATTATTTCAACTGAGAGAGCACAAAAAGTTGTACAACATGGCCTAGTTTTATCTCTTTCAAGAAAATACTGTCAGAGATATCATGTCTCAATGTTGCTGAAAACTCATGGGCACACTGTTTATAGCTGTGCTATGGGGTCAAACAAACGGCTATACCTTCAGAAGTGTTGATTTAGTGACCATGAAACTTTACTAATGTTCAATGGGAACAAGTGTAAATGTTCACACGAAATTTCAGCAAAATCTGTGATGGGCATGCGGGAATCCCTGGACCACTTGGCATGGAATGACTACTATCAAATGGAAATGTTATATGGGTTTATTTATCTAGTGTCTGGAAGGGCTGCCTAGATACTTAAGTAAAGTAACTGAAGGTAACAATAAAAAAGGCCAACGGACATAGATGGACTCTTAAGTTGCCCAACTCCACACAAAAAAGAGCCATGTTATAGAAACTGGGTCCCTGTCAAGAAATTGAGCTAATTTTGCTAACTGTTTAAGACAAAATGGAATATCAATTTTTACATCAGGAAGGACATATAACTTTTGTTTTCATACTGTGGAATGCCTTTGTAATTTATTCTCAGTTGATGAAGTGAATTTTCTATGTAAAATGGTTGGTAGAGGGTAACAGGACTAAACAGTGAGGTCAGAAGCCCTTCTGCCAATAGATGGGTCATCTGGAGTTAATGATGTAAGCCATAAATTAAACTGAATTATGGAAGTATGTAAGAGTGGCAAAATAAATGTCTTAAAATGATCTGAGAAAAAGTACCACCATAGTTTTATCTTGAGAATGTCTTTATTCTATCACGTGATTAGTTTCAGTGGCAAATTACCGCCACGTACATGGGATCGCACTGGAGACAACACGGTGTCGATTGCAGACTCCTGATGAAAGCTAGCCCACGTGTGCTAATAACAAGGATCCCAGAGCAAATGCACCAAGGAAATCAAATATTCTTTTGGCAGTGGTGGGGCCTTAGTATGGCAGTATTGTGCTGCCAAAACTAGTCATGTAATACAATAAAGACATTCTCGAGATACAGCTATGGTGGTAATTTTCCTCAGATATATCGTCAGCCGAAGTCCTTTGTCCAAGCAATATTCTTATAGTGATATTGATGCCAGAGATGAGATATAATTTAAAGAGAAGTAAAAGTATATGGGTCTGGCCAGTACACAGGTTGAAGCAGATCAGCGGTCTCTCAGAGCACACCTGGGGGGAGAAAGAAAAACCTATGTCTGAAGCCCCCTCCCCTCCCCCAGAGACTGCTCATTAAGCCACAACTAATTAAAACACAACTGAAGGAAGCCTGTTTAATAAACCACAGGGCTCTGTTAATGGTTGTCAGCTCCACCATAAAAATATTTCACATTCGCAGCAGCAAAAGTTGTTCCTGACTGGTGGCACCAGTAAAAGCATACATATCCTGTCCAATCCACAGTTTTACAGCTGTCGGTGTAAATGATGGTAGAAACCTGATACTCCTGAAGAACTTACAATGGAAACACACCAAAAGGTCCTAGGGCTATTTAAACTTCAGGTTCCTGAACAGATTAGTCCTAATTCATGGTCTGGGTACTAACCAAAGGGGTTTGCACCGGTAAACACGGAGAGTACATTCTAAGGAGGTTTGGCACAGGTCCCACCAGAAGGCCTCGAGGCCCATTCCAACTGACAATCTGACGCAAGTGCTGGTGTCAGGGTGTTAATGACCCTTGTATGCAGAAAGAAGTTAGATGATTAGGAAACTGTTGGACAGTGATTGCATAACTGAGTGAGAGTTGGTACTGTTGGAACTAATGAGGGAAGATCCCTGCTTTGGCAAGCAGACTGTGTACTGAACGGAAGGCGCCAGTAGCTAGTCTTACTACTTGATGATGGATGGGGCCCAACAATTTTGAAGCTGAAGGTGCCACCAAGACATAAATGTAGCAACTGTGATGTGATCACGCCATAAGCAGAACCTGGAAAATATCTAGAAGAATAGCGCAATATGCATGCAAAAAGACTTGGGCAAGGAGGCAGGAAGTATTAAGCTTTTCATATAGCTAGTTGTTAACTGATGAACATTGGGTAGCCATGTCAGCATTTTATCAAAGAGGAGTCCCAAAAATCATGACTGTGCAATAACAGCCAAGCACTGGGTACTCAAATAGTACTCTCAGTCGAGATGGGATATGGTATGTACACAGAAATGCATAACTCGCTTTTCTGCAAGAGAGAATTGGAAGCCATGGGAAAGGGTCACAGTGGAGGTCCTTCAGATGGCACCTAGGAGCTGGTGTTCAGCAAAGACTACAGATTGGAGAAACAGTGCGAGGGCAACCAGTGACCCAATGGAGGTCACTAGTCCATTGATGGCGATGAAGAAGAGTGAAACATTCAGTATGGAGCCCTGTGAGATGCCATTCTCTTGGGCCTGTGTGATGTACCAACTCTAACCCAGAACAACATGTGGGATAAAAACTGACAATTAAAAATTGGTAGGGAGCCTCAAAAGCCACAATCAGAGAGGAAGTAAAATGTGATGACACCAAGCCATGTCATATGCCTTATGTGGGTAGAAGAAGACTGCAATGAAGTGTTGGGATTTAGAAAACTGCCTATCAGATTGCTGTTTTCCATTGTGGATTGTCCATACTGCAAACCACAAAGATAGGGAGACAAAGTGCCTCACAATTCAAGAATCCAGCATAATAGTCAGGCTACCATCCTTTCAAACAGTTTGCAGAGCATGTTGATGAGATTAAACAGTCCATAGTTGTTGATGGACATAGAATTTTTGTCTGCTTCAAGGACTGGGACGACGATACTGTCTCACCACTGCAAAAGGAAACAATTTAGCCAAGTACATTTGAAGACCCTGAGTAGATTAAGTATTTCAGTAATATTCAGATGTTGGGTCCTGTGGTTACGAATTGAATCCGGGTCTTGGGCCATACTGTGTGATGTGTTGTCAAGAGCCTGTTCCCAGTCAGTGAAGGGTTCATTACATAATTTGGTGTGGTGGTGGGTAAAAGATAGGTGGGTGTCTTCAATTTTTCTTGTATGTGCTCAAAGGTAGCCAGGTAAGAAGAGTATGCCAATGCAGTCACAAAGTTTGTCACAAGATCTTCAGCAAGAACAAACATATCGGCAAATATACCATTCTCAAGGAGGAGACCTGAGACAGCTGATAGGCCCTGTAGACTACAGATCTTGGCCCATACCTGAGGTAAAGAGGAAGAGAGGTGGTGCTCTCAGAATTCCTTCTTATTGCATTGAACTGGATAGCGAGCCTAAGCACTGAGTCGCTTAAAAGTGATGAGAGTAGCATGAGAAGGCTGTTGCTAGAGATGTTGCAGGGCCCTTTGAAACTCCTGAAAAGTTGATCCCATGTCTTTGGTTCTCCATGGAACCACCTGGCAGTGCAGTGAGCCCATAGAAAGAGGAGGATAGCAGTTCCAGTGGCAAGGGTGATTGCATCAGAAAAGTCTTCCACAACCCCGTCAATGGAATCTGACTGGGCGCAAAGGTGATGGCAAAGGTACACTATTGCCAGTTGGTTTTTCAAAAAGCCCAATATGGTAAGTGGTCCATTGAGAAGTGAAAAGAAAGTGACAGGGTCACCAAAAAGTGGTCACTGTCATAAATATCATCATGCAGTAATCATTGTAGCAAGGTCCCAAGTTTGGGTGAAGAGAACTACGGTCAATGGCCGAAAAGGTACCGTAAATGGCACTAAAGTGGATAAGAGTACTATCATTGAGAGGAGACAGACCGAGAACGAAAAGAAGCTGGTGCATCAGACGGCCTCTACCAAACAAAGTGGTACTACCCAATATGCAGCAGTGTGCACTGAAATTACCAATTAGGAGAATAGCGGGCAGAATTGTTGTCCAAGATTGTCTTTTCAAGGTAAACAGTAACCTACCTGGAGGTAAACAAATGTTACATATGGAGATTGCTGGAATCATCTACACTCTCACTGCTATCACACTGTCCTTCCGGAATTTTCCAAGTCCATTGGAAGGACCGATGGACACAAATGGATGCAGGTGATCAGACAATATCCTTACTCAAGTGTCACCTGTCAGAGTCATATCTAGACATATCAGGGGTCCCATATCACTCCAACTGCACACGCCTCACACCGTTACATAGCCTCCACCAGCTTGAACAGACCCCTGCTGACATGCAGGATCCATGGATTCAAGAGGCTGTCTCCATGCCCATACACGTCCATCTGCTCGATACAATTTGGGACTCAACCGGTCAGGCAACACGTTTCCAGTCATCAAAAGTTCGATGTCGGAGTTGATGGGCCCAGGTGAGGCGTAAAGCTTTGTGTCATGAAGTCATCATCAAGGATACACAAGTGGGTCTTTGGTTCCAAAAGCCCATATCGATGATTTTTTGTTGAATGGTTCGCACACTGACACTTGTTGATGGC
Source organism: Schistocerca nitens (assembly GCF_023898315.1). Taxonomy (NCBI): domain Eukaryota; kingdom Metazoa; phylum Arthropoda; class Insecta; order Orthoptera; family Acrididae; genus Schistocerca; species Schistocerca nitens. The sequence continues at coordinate 317,800,189 of NC_064616.1, forward strand.
ACAGCATAGAAATCTGCAGCAATTTGTGGAAGGGTTGCACTTCTGTTATGTTGAATAATTCTCTTCGGTCATCGTCAGTCCTGTTCTAGCAGGATATTTTTCTGCCCAGCGATGCCAGAGATCTGATGTCTTACCAGATTCCTGATATTCATGGTACACTTGCGAAATGGCCATATGGGAAAAATCACCACTTCATTGCTACCTTGGAGATGCAGTGTCTCATTGCTCATGCGCTGACTAGAACACCACGTTCAGACTCATTTAAATCTTGATAACCTGCCATTGTAGCAGCAGTAACCAATCTAACAACTGAGCCAGACACTTGTTGCCTTATATAGGTGTTGCTGACCGCAGTGTTGTATTCTGCCTGTTTACATCTCTCTGTATTGAATACACATGCCTATACCAGTTTCTTCGTATAAGGAAGGGAGCAGGACCGCACAACTCTGTACGCAAATAAACAGAAAATAATAATGACAAATGAAACTAGTATCTTTGCAGCCATCTACAGACCTCCGGTTATGCAGCAGATCAGTTCATCACCTCAACCAAGATTTCAGTTGCATATTGGTTGCCTTTGCTGACTCTCAACCATACTGTTATCTTGCAACCTAACCTTACAAGACAGATCTATCTGTCATCAAAACCTAGATCTCATTTTCAGGACAAAATATTTAATAATATTTCAACACACAAATAACAAAAGTGTTGAATATATCAATGAAAAAAACTCCTGCAAGCATGAAAAACATAAAACAAATGAAGATAGAGCTGCTCACATAACATATGTAATTTTTATTATTTTGATTCCCGAAATTAACTTTATAACAACAGGATTGTCAATACAAGGCAAAAGCAAAATGTGAAGGTTGGACTGTCTACAAAATGTGATTAAATCTTATGTTAACTACGTGATGACCAATCTAGTTACCACTCATTCATTGGCTGCCTTCAACTTAGCACAAAGGTGGGTTACCAACATCTATTGTTTACCACAAAGTAACGCAGCACGTGGTCATCCCTTTGTAAAGTTTAGCTGATTATTTTGAGCTTATTATAAATGACTTTTAAACATACTTTATGAAGTTTTTTTCTTTTTTTGTCGAAGTGGATTTTCAGTAGTGGGAAACAGTACAATGTAATAAACAAAAGAAAGGTTGTTCACATACACTGATGAGCCAAAACAATATGACAACCTGCTTAATAGCATGCTGCTCCACTTTTAGAACTTAATACAGCAGCAATTCTGTACGGTATGGGTTCAACATGTCCTCCATCCTCTTCCGGAGGTATGTGGGACCAGATTTCTAAGCCCTACCTCACACAATTCCTCTAAATTACAGGCCAGTGGTTTGTGAGAATGGAAGTGGGGCCCAATTGCATCCAATGTGTGTTGCATTGCATTCAGTTCAGAGGGGTTTAGTGGCCAAGACACCAATATGAGTTCACTACCAAGTTCCTCAAGCCACTGTAGAATAATTCTGCCTTGTAACATGGAATATGGACAGTTATACTGTTGGGAGATGCCATCTGGCATAAAGAGATGGAGCTGGTCTGTAACGTGGTTAACACTGCCCACAGCTAACAGGGTGCTTTTGATTACTACAGGCCCTATGGAAGCCTAGGTGAATGTCCCCCATGGCATTACAGTGGCTGCAATGGTCTGTCTCCATGGTACAGTGCATATTTCAAGCATCCATTTGCCTGGATGATGGCATAACCAGACATAACCTTTGGACTGATGTTTAAAGCCTTCCCGGAGTACTGATTGTTCCATAAAAACACAGGAGAATTGCCGAATGTCAGTAACATCCTGCCACGATATTTCGGCGCAGAGTCTTCTGGCCATCTTCAGGTGATTACCACTGTAGTGGTACTGGCGAGTGCGTGCTGAGCTCTGCTATTTAAAGCCATACTGAGGTGACATTGCGCATGCACTGCTCAGCGTGCACGTTCATAACAACTCTGTGCACTGCGCCTCGCGCCCTCCACAGTGAAAGCTTGGCGTATTGATATCAGGTCAATTTTAATTCTTTATGCAGATAACTACGTCGACTACGAAGTTTCTATATTACAGGATTCCACGCAGAGTTTAGCTGATAACCGCTATCACAATTGATAAGAGTCTCATTGTCAGACAATCTTATTTCCACAGATTCATTGATAATCAAGCTCCAAAAGTTTGATGTATGGACCAAAATTTGTGTGTCGTCGTAATTCATGGAGTGGTCTGTGGAAATACAATGTCCGGCGATTGCGGACTTGGTGGGTTGGAGAAGGCAAGTATGTCGTTGGTGTTCCACAATGCGTTCATGTGCAGTTTGTGTTGTTTGCCCTATATATGTTTTGCCGCATTCACACGGAATCTTGTAAACACCTGATTTACGCAGGCCCGGGTCGTCTTTAACGGATCCCACCAGTGATGAAATTTTGGAAGGAGGCCGAAAGATGACTCTCACTTGATACTTTCTTAATATTCTGCCTATCTGTGAAGAAATATTCCCAATAAATGGTAGATAAACAGTCGACCTGAAGGCCTCTTCCTCTTCCTTGTTCCGTCATTTGTAGGTCTGCATCAGTCTGTGCACTTGCCTAGTTGAAAGCCATTCTTCAGAAATGCTTTTTTCAGGTGTTCCAATTCCGCTTGAAGACTTTCAGCATCAGAGATGGTATGGGCACAGTGGACTAAGGTTTTTAGAATGCCCATTGTTTGTGCTGGATGGTGGCAACTAGTAACTTTCAGATACAGGTATGTATGAGTGGGCTTTCTGTATACCGCTACTGTGTCTGTGCTAGCAAAAGGACTGAATTTTGCTCCCACGCCCGTTTTACCGTGACTAGTGGATTTCGTCAGTGCCATTGAAGAGCTGTACGCCGTCTTGATACAGACGAAGCGGAGGAAGTTCGCTGAGAGTCTTGCCATGTGATGACCAGAGGTGCACCAATGAAGAGTAACATCTCACCCATGGAGAGGATAGCCCTCCGTAACTTACGAGCAGATGTGGATACAGTAGTCTTAAAATCTGACAAAGGAAACGCTACTGTCCTCATACCAAGGGATGATTATATTAATAAGATGAATGTTTTATTATGTGACTCAATGTATCGCAAAATCGATAACGATCCCACGAGCTGAGTGGTGCGAAAAACGGTAGAACTTTTATCAAATAGTTCTCTACCGAAGGAGGTCATCAAGAGACTGAAACCAAACAGTTCAGTTCCACCTAGGCTATATGGACTGCCTAAGATCCACAAGGAAAATGTGCCGTTACGTCCAATGGTGAGTAACATTGGAGCAGCCACTTACGACCTAGCAAAATTTTTGGCATCTTTGCTGAAACCAGTGATAGGCAAGTGTGCACATCACATAAAGAATTCCAGTGATTTTATCAGCCGACTTCAATCACTACAGCTGAAAAGTAACGACTTATTGGTCAGTCTTGATGTGGTTTCTCTTTTCACAAAGGTGCCTCTTGTGGACTCACTACACCTCATTGGAAATATGTTTGGTGCAGACATTACAGCATTGAGCACACACACTCTCTCCTCTACATATTTTATATTTAACAACGAATTTTACGAACAATCTGATGGTGTCGTCATGGGGAGTCCTTTCTCCCCCCTAGTGGCAAATCTTTTTATGGAAGATTTTGAAGAGAGAGCACTCGACTCTGCCACTTTTAAACCGACAGTATTTTGGTTTTACGTTGACGACATTTTTATAGAGTGGCCTCATGGTTTGGACCGTCTCCAAGAATTTTTAAGTCACATGAACTCCATACATGAAAAAATAAAGTTTACCACGGACATGGAGAAAGATGGTTGCTTGCCATTTGTAGACGTCTTGGTGTGACATAAGAGTGATGGCACACTTGTTCACTCAGTGTACAGAAAGCCCCCTCATACAGACCTGTATCTGCAAGCTACTAGTTGCCACCATCCAGCACAAACAATGGGCGTTCTCAAAACCTTAGTCCACCGTGCCCATACCATCTCTGATGCTGAAAGTCTTCAAGCGGAACTGGAACACCTGAAAAAAGCATTTCTGAAGAATGGCTTTTCAACTAGGCAAGTACACAGACTGATGCAGACCTACAAACGACGGAACAAGGAAGAGGAAGAGGCCTTCAGGTTGACTGTTTATCTACCATTTATTGGGAATATTTCTTCACAGATAGGCAGAATATTGAGAAAGTATCAAGTGAGAGCCATCTTTCGGCCTCCTTCCAAAATTTCATCACTGGTGGGATCCGTTAAAGACGACCCGGGCCTGCGTAAATCAGGTGTTTACAAGATTCCGTGTGAATGCGACAAAACATATATAGGGCAAACAACACGAACTGCGCATGAACGCATTGTGCAACACCAACGACATACTTGCCTTCTCCAACCCACCAAGTCCGCAATCGCCGGACATTGTATTTCCACAGACCACTCCATGAATTACGACGACACACAAATTTTGGTCCATACATCAAACTTTTGGAGTTTGATTACTAATGAATTGTGGAAATAAGATTGTCTGACAATGAGACTCTCATCAATCATGATAGCGGTTATCAGCTAAACTCTGCTTGGAATCCTGTTATAGAGAAACTTCGTAGTCGACGTAGTTATCTGCAGAAAGATGAAAATCAACCTGATATCAATATGCCAAGCTCTCACCCTGGAGGGTGCGAGGCGCAGTGCACAGAGTTGTTATGAACGCGCACGCTGAGCAGTGCATGCGCAATGTCACCTCAGTATGGCTTTAAATAGCAGAGCTCAGCACGTACTCGCCAGTACCACTACAGTGGTACTCACCTGAAGATGGCCAGAAGACTGTGCCGAAATATCGTGGCAGGACGTTACTGACTTCCGGCAGTTCTCCCATGTTTTTATGAAACAACCTTTGGACTGTTTTAACAAGAAGCGTGATTCATCCAACTAGGCACTCATCCATGGTCAATTCCAACAAACCAGTGCCCACTGCAATCATCATTGATTTTGTCGTTGGTTCAGCACAGAAACATGTAGGTGTTGTCTGCAGAGGAGCCATACATTCCAACAGTGTACACTGAATGATGTGTTCTGAAACTCTTGTGCATGAGTCAGCATTGTATTCTGTTGCCAGATCTGCCACACATCACCACCTATACTGCTTTCCAGACTGGGCAAGCCTCTGACCTTTAAGTTATGTGATCAGTCACGGATGTTCAGCTCCTTGTCACATGGTCATAGTTTCACTGTCTCAACCACTCTCTACAGATGCACGCTACACTAAAATACAAACAGTCAATTAGATTCATCAGTGCCAAGATGCTCATTCCCAGGTGTTGGTGTGTAACAGTCTGCCCTTTATCAAAATCACTTATGACTGGATTTCTTCATCTGTGGTTCATATCATTAACAGAATGATACTACATTTGTCCCTGCTCTGCTTCCTACTCTTCTAGTCTAAGTTACATGCCTGCGACAGAACCAGGTGGCATTCAATCTCACGGTGGGCAGCAGTCCCTGGGTGGAGAAAATCCCCGACCTGGCTGGGAATCGAACCCAGGACCCTATGATCCAGAGGCAGCAATGCTAGCCACTAGACCACGAGCTGTGGACAATGATTTTGGGGAATGACTTATAAATTATACACAGGGGCTAAAATGTCTTTAGTGAATGATTTTGTTAAGTTTGTTTCGTATTACTTTCTCTTCGACTGTAGCCATTTCCACTGTAACACTATCAATCTGCAGGCACTATTTCTTTGCAAGTATCTTTAATGTTCTTTTACACAACACCCCGTATCATATCCAGAATGTCATTATTTTCATTATTAACTACCTGTGTTTCTGATTCAACTTTTGAACTATACAAACTCTAAAAATCAATTACACGAGGTTTCACGATTGTAGATGGATGACGACATCTTTTCCATGAAATTCTGACTGGCAGACGTTCAGCTATCTTCACACTGTAAGACTCATATGAAGATGCCTGAAAATTTGTCAGATAAAATTTTATGGCAAGACATCACCATCATCCAGTTGCAATCCCAAAATATCCCACCTCGTGGAATACTTATTAAACCAGGAAAACTTTAAAAATTACACAAAGATCACTCTTCATGTGCTTGTACATTTTTCTCTGTTGTTTATTAATGTGCCACCTACCATCTGAATAGGTAAAATGTGAGATTTAGTCAACATAAGTTTCTGTTTTATTTCCTTCATACTGTCCTTGCACACAAACACTTCTCTCGTCAAATATTCACCGTAAAGTCTCATTTGCTCTTAAAAAATGTCCACACAGTTTTGTTTCAGTCAGCATATTATATCATGTTCCTTTTATTTTTTCTTCAAACTTGTGCCTTTTCTTTGATTGTTGCCTTTTTCTATTTGATTATTTGTTCTTTTGCCTTCTTTGTACTTGCAATATGTTTTGCTGTTTGCATAATTATCACTGTCAAATTTGCTCCTTTTACCTTTGTCCGTATAATCTTCATTTTATAAAATGATGTACTTACTACTTACATTAATGTGATGTACTTCATGATCCTTAAAGACATTACCATAATTTACATTTTTGGTTTCCTGTCCGACACATTTCTTTATTTGTAGATTTTTGACCTCATTTGCATCTTACTATAGTCTAAGTGGCATAAGAAGACACCTGATAACTGCCGTGGACCGGTTGTGGCAGCTTCACTTGCCTATCTGAACCAGTCACATCATGCAATTGTGTAAATGTCTCTATGGCAAGGCCGCAGGGTTGTCACAGTCCTATAGAAGGCTAATATCTCACCTGCAGCCATTCGCACTATGTACCTGAAAGCTGGCAAGAGTGCTACTAGATGTCAGGAATCTTCTTGTGCCATGACAACTACAGTATATTTAATTTCTAAAATGGTTCAGGACAATCACATACCACACATTTTTTTAGCTCCAAGATAGGAGGAAGGGCAGCATCAGTTGTAAATTTTAATTTGTTTACTGCAGATCAATTTCAGCTACTGTGAGCTATCTTCAGTTTAGTTATCTCCAAGTCATGATGACGCTCACTGCTTGTTATCTGTACCATCAATGTGACAACATTTACAATGAGTCATCTTGACTTTTGATATAACTGCAATGAAGATACACTATGTGATCAAAAGTATCTGGACCCCTGGCTGAAAAAGACTTACAAGTTCGTTACATCCTCCATTGGTAATGCTGGAATTCAATATGGTGTTGGCCCACCCTTAGCCTTGATGACAGCTTCCACTCTCGCAGGCGTACTTTGTCAGGTACTGGAAGATTTCTTGGGGAATGACAGTCCATTCTTCACAGAGTGGTGCACTGAGGAGAGGTATCGACGTCAGTCGGTGAGGTCTGGCATGATGATGGTGATCCAAAATGTCCCAAAGATGTTCTATACGATTCAGGTCAAGACCCTGTGCAGGCCAGTCCATTACAGGGATGTTATTGTCATGTAACCACTCCGCCACAGGCCATGCATTATGAAGAGGTGCTCGATTGTGTTGAAAGATGCAATTGTCATTCCCGAATTGCTCTTCAACAGTGGGAAGCAAGAAGGTGCTTAAAACATCAATGTAGGCCTGTGCTGTGATAGTGGCACAACAAGGGGTGCATGTGCCCTCAATGAAAACCACGACCACAACATAATACCACCGCCTCCGAGTTTTACTGTTGGCACTACACACACTGGCAGATGACGTTCACCGGGTATTTGCCATACCCACACCCTGACATCGGATAGCCACATTGTGCATTGTGATTCGTCTCTCCACACAATGTTTTTCCACTGTTCAACTGTCCAATGTTTACGCTCCTTACACCAAGCGAGGCGTCATTTGGCATTTACTGGTGTGATGTGTGGCTTATGAGCAGCCGCTCGACCATGACACAAGCGACACCCAATCACCTGACCACGTTTGTAGTCCATGAGTTCTGCAGAGCACCCCATTCTACTCTCTCCCGACGTCTAATGACTACTGAGGTCGCCAATAAAGAGTTCCTGGCAGTAGGCGGCAGCACAATGTGCCTAATATGAAAAACGTATGTTTTTGGGGGTGTCAGGATACTTTTGTCACATGGTGTAGCTACACAGTAGCTGAAATCTATCTGCAATACACAGATTAAGATCTATGAGCGATTCTGCCCTTCCTCCTATCTTGGATCTCATTAACACAATTGTGGAGCATGCTGTTCCTGATGTTTTCTCTTTTTAACTGATTGATAAAATATAGTTACTTCCATGTTTAGACACAGAAGTGGCTGGACACATCTGATAGCCTACCTAAACCCATTGCCTGATTTTTCACATTTCACTACTCCCAATTGTCTTTCACCCCAATTAGAATAACAGACATCCCAGAAGCTCTCACAAGGCAGTACAGCATAAAATCACATTACCCACAGTAAACAGCCTTAAGAGTTTGGCAAGATAAATAAGCTGATGTAAACCTTAGCACAGCTATGCTTACAATCATCTCAGCCCAGTCTTGGAGTCTGGGAATAACAAGACAATTTGCATGCTGATTATGTGCCAGCAGAAACTACCAGGAACATGACAACAGAGGCCTTTCCACAGATTCTCTCAGTCACATATTATTGAAACTCTCAACAAGAGAATAGATTTCTTACTGTTATTTATTGTTCCTGGAATAAATGGTCTTCTAGTAAGTCTTATTGTAAGCATACTACAAGACATAACTAACAATGAAATATTCCTCCAAAAACATTTACATTAGGTACGTGAACAACATTAACATACCTCCTTCACCATAAAATAGAAGAGCATTGTAGTATTTGTCACTTGCATCAGCTTGCAGGCATCTCACTTCTTTGCACAATGAAGCAAATACAGTGACAACTTTATTCAAAACTTTGTTATCTGTATCAATAATTTGCAGCAATGATGTATTTTCATGTGGTGAAAGCTGGAAAATAATGAAAAGTCTGTCACTGTATGCTGATGGCAAACTAAAACTAACTGCTCTGTTCAGTAAACTAAAAATGAAGTTTCTACCAAAATTAACTAAATGAGATATAAATTGCAACTATGATCAGCATTTAGTTCACAAAGATTTTGTGCACTTTAAATCTTAAGATTACTGTGTTAGCACCCATGCTGCACTTGTTACAATATGCACTGCCCAATAAACATTAATGTGACCACCTGTAGAAAAGCCCGAGTAACCATCTTTCGCAGCATGGACTACTGCGAGGCATGGAGGAAGAGAGCGACGAGTTCTGGAAGGTGCTGACAAAGACATACAGCCATGCTGACGCCAGTGCTGTGGCCAGCTGCACTACCTTTCTTGGTTGAGGATCCAGGGTGCAAACAGTCCAATTGAGGTGGTCCCACAGATTCTCCATTGGGTTTACATCTGGGGAGTTTGGTTGCCAGGATATTACAGTGAACTCATTCTGGTCCTCTTTTAACCATGTACATACACTGTAGGCTGTGCGACTCATTGAACTGTACAGCTGGTAGATGTCATTAAGCCAAGGAAAAACGAACTGCATGTAGGGATGGACATAATCTCCAAGTATAGATGAGTACTTGCGTTGATCCAGTGTGCCTTGCAGAATGATGAGATCACTCGGGAAATGCCTCAAAAACATTCGCCCATTCGCCAGACCATAACACTCCCTCCTCCAGCCTGGACCCTTCCAATGACAGTTGTAGAGTGTTTTCTTTCAGATGTTTCAGGCCAATGCAACATAAAACACAATTCAACTCAAAATACTACCTACTGCCAGTCAATGCACGTCCAGCTGCAGTACTGGTGTGAAAATTACAGCGTCTGCTGTCAGTGAACAGCAGCCCACATAGCTGCATGAACCAGGAACCCGCTGCTGAGGACCATATGCAGCAACATTTGCTGAATGGTTGTTGAGGAGACACTGTTAGTAGCCCCTTGGTTCATCTACAGATGCTCAACAACTGAACGTCTATTCACCTGTACAAATCTCCACAGCCGTTATTCATCCATAATCTATGACCTGTGGTGAACCACAATTGCCTCAGCACTGGTTACGGATAGTGCCATTTTGCCCTGCACATTATACTTCAACCCTGGCAGCACACAAACAGTTAACAAAACTTAGCCATTTCAGAAATGCTTCCGCCCTTAGCCTGAAAGCCAATGATCATGCCCTTTTCTGCACCAGATAAATCACTCTGTTTCGGCATTAAGAAATTGACTGCACTGTTTTCCATGTCCCTCAGACACTTTATATGCCCTTCACTGCTAATACTGGCACTGCTCTCTCTCTCTCTCTCTCTCTCTCTCTCTCTCTCTCTCTCTCTCTCCATTCCTCCCCCACCCCTCCTCCCGCCAGTAAGCACACGCACACGTGCGAGAGGGAGAGAGAACAGGCTCTTGCAATGTTCCTAATGTTCATTCACTTCTGAAAAGTTTAGTTCCGTTTAGTAATGTTGCCTAGTAAAGATAATATAAACAGAATATTGATGTATTGAGTACTTCCTCAGCGATGAAACACAGCATGTTGTTTACGTGTACCCCAAGGGAGTATTGATGGACAATTACTGTTCTTAGAATATGTAAATGGTCCACAACATCAACAAATAAGCAGGAAGACACTCCATTGTTCAGCCAGATGACTGGTGATCAATCCATAATCAAAAAATATATGTAAGAGTATGCGTTAAGAAGGATTTTAAGTGGAATGGGAACTAGTTATGGAAAATAAAAGATACCACACACAGATTCCTTGGAGGATTCTTTAAAATCTCCTCCATTAAAGAGCAAACTTACAGAACCCTAATTTGACTGATTCTTGATTATTGCTCATCAGTCTTGGACCTTTACCATGTAACAATAAGGAAATATAGAAAACATAAAGAAGAGCAGTAGCTTGAGTATCACTTCACACACATTTTTATATGTACCATGTATTGTGAATATCCGCACTAATGTCTTTTCTTGTCACAACTGAAAATATTTGGCATCTCTGCATTGCATTTAGGAAATATCTCTTGCTTTGAATATCTGTTTAGGTATGGCTTCTGTCCAATACTTCTGTTTAGATACGTCTGATGCAACTGAATTCATGATTCACACACACACACACACACACACACACACACACACACACACACGTGTGCAGAACCGTGCACACGCTCACATCTCAGGCCGGAATGCGTCATGTGGGATGCAAGCAGCAATCTGGATAGGGTAGGGAAGGGATAGTAGTGTACGGGTGCGAAGAGAGACGGACACTGTCTGGTGGAGTGTAGAGGGACTCTACTCCACTAGGTGCAGCATCGCGAGGTTGTGAGGCAGGGACATGGAGGGGGAAAAAAAAAGAACAAAAAATGAGAGGAGCGGGGAAAGACGGGTGGATGCATTGTTAGAGGGCTGCAAATAAACAGGGTGGGAGATGAGAATAGGGGGAGATGACAGGACATAGGGGTTGAAACCTTTTGGGTGCAGGCTGTGGGGACAGTATGTTACTGTTGGTTGAGGAGAGGATAATTATGGGAGCAGAGAATGTGTTTTAAGGATAACTCCCATCTGTGCAGTTTAGAAAAGCTGGTGGTGGAGGGAAGGATCCAGATGGCTTGGGTAGTGAAACAGCCATTGAAAACAAGTGTGTTATGTTCAGCTGCATGTTTTGCCACAGGGTGGTCTACTTTGCTCTTGGCCACAGTTTGGCGGTCGCCATTCATCCTGGTGGACAGCTAGTTGGTAGTCATACCAAGACAAAAAGCTTTGCAATGATTGCAGCAGAGCTGGTATATGACATGGCTGCTTTCAAAGGGGGCCTGCCCCCTAATGGGGTAGGATAAACCTGTGACACTACTGGAATAGGAAGTGCTGAGCAGGAGGATTGGGCAGGTTTTGCACCTGGATCTTCCACAGGGATATGATCCTTGTGGCAAGGGGTTGGATTGGGAGTGGTAGAGGGATGAACTAGGATGTTGCGGAATTTGGGTGAGTGACGGAACATCACTTTAGGAGGGGTGGGAAGTATCTCGGGTAGGATGTCCCTTATTTCAGGGCACAATGATAGGTAATAAAAGCCCTAGCGAACGATGTGGTCATTTTTTCCAGTGAGTGGTGGTGCTAGTTGATAAAGGTGACATGCCTTTGTGGCTGGTTTCTGGGGGTGGTGGGAGGATTGGGGTTATGAGGGGAAATGGCTCAGGAGACTAGGTCTGGGGGATAGAGTGCATCTATGAAGTCCTTGGTGAGACCCTCAGCATACTGAGCAAGGAAGTTTTTGTCACTTCAGATTCACCACCCCCAGGTAGCCACACTATATGGGTGGTGGTGGGGGGGGGCGGGGGGGGGGGGGGGGGGAGTTTTTGGTGTGAAAGGGATGACACTTGTCAAAATGCAGGTACTGTTGGTGGGTTTAATGTGGACAGAGGTGCAAATGGAGCTATCAGAGAGGAGGTGGTCAACATCTATGAAGGTGGCATGCTGGGTTGAGGAGGACCATGTGAAGCAAATGAGAGAGATGATGTTGAGGTTGTGAAGGAACAAAGATAGCGTGTCTTGGCCCTGGGTCCAGATCATGATGATATCATCAATGAACCTGAACCAGACAATGGGTGTGGTGTTTTGGGACAACAGGAAGGTCTCCTCTATGTGGACCATAAAAAGGGTGGCATAGGAGGGTGCCATGCGGGTGTCCATGGCTGTGCTGCGGATTTGTCTATATTCCTTCCCTTCAAATGAGAAGTAGTTGTGGGTTATGATAAAGTTAGTACAGTGTATGAGGAATGAGGTAGTGGGTTTGGAGTCTGAAGGATACTGGGAAAGGTAGTATTCAATAGTGGTAAGACCATGGGCATGAGGGATGTTGGTGTATAGGGAGGTGGCACCAACAGTGACGAGTAGGGATCCAGGGGGTAAAAGGGTGGGGATGGTGGAGAGTCAGTGAAGGAAGTGGTTGTGTCTTTGATGTGGGATGCTAGATTACGGGTCATGGGATTATCCTACCCCATCAGGGTCAGGCCAACTGTGAAAGCAGCCATATCATTTACCAGCTCTGCTGCAATCATTGCACTGTGTTTTATATTGGTATGACTAGCAACCAGCTGTCCACCAGGATGAACGGCCACGGCCAAACTGTTGTCAAGAGCAAAGTAGACCACACTGTGACAAAACGTGCAGCTGAACATAAAACATTTGATTTCAATGGCTGCTTCACTACCCCAGCCAACTGGATCCCTCCCTCCACCACCAGCTTTTCTGAACTGCGCAGATGGGATTTACCCTTACAACACATTCTCTGCTTCTGTAATCATCCTGGTCTCAACCAACAGTAACACACTGTCCCCACACCCTCCACCCAACAGTTTCCACCCCCTGTATCCTATCATCACCTCCCCATTATCACCTCACACCCCGTTTATTTGCAGCCCTCTAACAATGCATACACCCATCTTTCCCTGCTCCTCTCATTTTTTGTTCCTTTTTTCCCAACCTCCCTGCCCCACAACCTCCTGATGTTGCACTTGTTGGAGTCTAGTTCCTGCACACTCCACCAGACAGCATTTGTCTCTACTTCCATCCATACACTACTATCCTTTACCCTTCCCCATCCCTCCAGAATGCTGCTTACATCCCACATGATGCATTCCGGCCCGAGATGCTGGAGTTAGCAGTCGTGTGTGTTTGAGATATGCTTGCTTGTGTGTGTGGTAAGTAGCACTCTAACCTTTCCTACACTGTTGATATTCCTACCTGGAGTTTCCATTGTTTGATATTACTTTAGTTTCACATATTTAATTTTTTTCTTTGCTACACACATTTTATTCGACCAGGAGTGCAGACTGTGTGAGCTGTTGGTAGAAAGTAAGTAGTGGGATGTATTGTGGGAGCTGCAGCAAGTGGTTTCACTAAGGGGAGTCTAGTGGGGAGACTGTGACCCTCTCCTGGAACTGCAGAATACACAGCAGAAATAGGTTAAAAGAGGAGCAGGAAAGAAAGAGTTGTGCTCCTGAGGCACATTTAGATCAAGATAGGACAAATCTAGTGAGGATGAAGGAAGGCAATGGTGAATGGGTAGTTGGGAACTTGCAATTGATAGGAAGGCTAGCAGGAGCAGGATGCAGTCTGACAGCTTCGTTGTGTCTACCAACAACAGATTCGAGTTGCCAGAGTTTAGGGGTAGACTATGCCAAGAGTATGAAAAATACGAAGGGCACAAATGTTAGGAAGAAGAGTACTGCTGCTACGTAGCAGTCATGGCAGAGGAGTAGGCTGTCAATCACAAAAGCGGTTAGGAAAGAAGGAAAATTCATTAACAAACTGTTGACAGCATGGTCATTAGAGTCAGAGCACAAGCTTTGATTACAAAAGGATGTGGAAGGAAATTGGCCATGCCCTTTTCAAAGGGACCATCCCACCAACATCTGCCTACAGAAATTTATGGAAATCGTGGAAAACCTAAATCTGGCTGGCCTGACAGAGATCTGAAACGTTATCCTCCTGAATGCATGTCTGGTGTGCTAACCACTGTGCCACATCACTTGCGAACATAGCTTGTGGTCAAGAAGACAATACAGAAATTTAAAAAGAAACACGAAGTCAGCAAGAGTAGATGAGGTTCTACTTTATGTTCTAAAGGCTTGCACTGACTGCCTTCAAGCCCCCATTAACAAACACAAAAACGGAGTCTTTCACTTCAGGTATCTTTCCAGGATGCCTAAAGACAGACTAAGAAATTACTTGTATAAAAACAAACTAAGCAAACTTGATGAAGAAAGGCCTCCTGGCAGCAACAAACAGACCTGAACTTAACGAATCAGTTAGCATAGAGCAAGTATCAGTGACCATAAGGCTGTGATAGCATCTATGACAGTGAGTCAATGAGAATATTAAGAAAGGTAGGAAGATATTTTTGCTTAGCAAGAGTGACAGGATACAAATTTCAGAGTATCTGAGCAGTCAACATCAAATACTTGGTGATGAGGATGAAGATCTAGAGAACAAATGGAAAAAATTCAAAGTTATCTTGCAATATGACCCAGACAAGTGTGTTCCGAGTAAGGTCTTAAGGAATGAGAAAGACCCACCATGGTTAAACTGCTATGTAAACAAAGAGAACTTCATCTCAGAGTCAAGGGAAGTCAAAACCTTGTAGGCAAAGAAAAGCTGAATGAAGCGAAAATGAGCATAAGGAGAGCAATGAGAAAAGCATTCATTGACTGAAAGTAAATCTTTGTCAACGGATCTGAGTAAAAACTATTAAGAGGAAGAGAACAGGACACTGATAATTCCTCCCCCATCTATGTTATGTTTTCGGATATACATCTTGTAGAACCACCGACCTATGGTGTAGCTTGATGTATAGGTTAGGTTGCAAGGTCACATGTGGCTGAGAATTGGCAAAGCCAACAAATGTAAATATGAAAAGTAAGTTAGTTGTAACATTCTGATCTACAACATAGCACAAGGTGGCAGTACAGAAGTGGCTGATTCCACCAGACTGCTTTGACCAGTGACATTATCAAGATGGCAGACACCCCTATGCCCAATGCATACAATATGGCAATCAAAGTCACTAAATACACCCACAAACAAAGATATTTAACTATGCAAAATATTTCACTTCAGCAACAAAATGAAACTAATAGGGCAGAAAGTAGAGGGTCTTGGGAGGGCACAAGCTAAATATGTAGTAAGACTGTAAAATAAACAATACCGAAAAATAACAAACACAAAATCCTTGACAATAAACCGAAGAGAAAACACCGAAACATCTGGAATCTAATACTTCATTTTTCACATATAGCTCAAAGGAAAATGATGATACCAGGCAAGTTGCCCCCCCCCCCCCCCCCACACACACACACAAACCAAATTAACTATTACTGAAACCCACTGAAAACATTGTTGCACACACTTGTACCTAGTTTGAGAAGCAGAGATTCTGCTCAACGTGATAATTTCCACGGACTGCTGACACTTCACACATTCCACCAAGTGGCTATATAACTGCAGAACGCAAAGACTTGCATATGCCACATTGTCGCCCAGAGCAGCAACCAACCAACAACTACTAAACTTCATTGTAACATCCATAGATACTACCAAACAGAACTTCAAAAAATATATAACTTCCAAACCATTAACAATTTCAAAACAAAATTAAATCAGTACCCAATAACTAAGGACACTGAAATAACATATTGCCACTAGGCAGCAAGAAAAACTCCCACAACATCGAGTAACATGCAGCATTAAGGTCAATACCAAACTAACATTACTCACAAACAATTTTGAAACAAACACCACACACTACAGTGCGCCACTGCTTACCCCAACACGCCTTTTGGAAAAACAATATTTCTAACAAGACGTGCCTCAATGACGTCACACAACACAACACAGTTACACCACTGGCCAAAGCAGACAGGTGGACCCTTTCAGTTATCCCATGAGGATTAGGTTACGCTGAAAGGTGACAGTTCTGTTGCAAGTGTGCGAAGTGGTATCTAAAGCTTCAATTAATCTGCATATGGTACAGTGAGCACACAAAATTGAACATGCTTTGACAAAACTGACATATTTCACTCTCTCTTCTGTTTCTCCAGAGACTCCTGTAACTTGCAGTGCAAAAATAATAATTCACTCTTCAACATCAATCCAACACACCCATTGGCCACTAGAAACTACATAATGAAAGTCAAGGGACTTCTCATAATAAAAGAATGACATTTTGTATCTCAACTTTTCTTGGCTAGTTATTACAAACAAATCTTAGTATCTGGTATGCTATTCACTGGTACTTTTACCTTCAAAACACCGGTTTCTTGATGGCAATATTGCTCTCATTCATTACATATAGAAGTAGTATCCCATTGCACACACACAATGCACTTCGAAAATTCATTATTTCCCTTTTCTTAGGAACATTTTCTAAGGAATTTTCCAGTCCCTCATAATTAACGATTGTAAAGAGTGTTCTGGGAACTTATACACTATACTACTAGAATACATGGCACAATAGTGCACTATTTCAAAACAAACTTTGTTAAACTTTACAAAAAATTTCAAGGCTTGGTGTGACAGTATCAACAGTGTTAGAAAACTGTACAATATTTCCACTAGGGAGGATTTTGGATGATTTTTTGATTTCATCTAACCCTCAGTGACCAAAAATATTGCTCTGCTACAATTTTAGTTGTTTGGAATACTGGTATTGAAAATACACTGACCTCTATTGTCTACAACTGAAACAATAAAAGAAACTGAAAACTTAATATCAGCATCATTAACTATCTCCTGTTCTGTCATCCTCAGTTGTGTGTAATATGTTGACAATTATTACTTTAGATCCGTGTAATCAACGCGGCACTGACGTTTACCAGAACTTCAAAATATTTCATAATAAAAGTTATGTAGTGGATTCCTCCCTTGTATTTTCTGTAGTTTATTTGCAACATATATACGCAATACGCTTCAAAATACTTGTCGGAGATTTGTAAGTTATCTTATAGACTTTTCTGAATTTACCTTGCGGCTTTAATTTTTAACACAAAAACTGCATTAAATACGGCAAAGTGTGTTTCAACATGGTGATAACATAAACATTTGGCTATGTTACTGGTCAATCTATTACCAAAACATTCATTTGGCACTCTTACCCATTGCCTTTGTCAACTCATAACTAAATCCCCTTTCAACCTAACCTAAGGCTCAACCTTTGCAGCAAATTAGCCTGACACCAAGCCAAGACATCAGATCAGGTGTGGGGAATGTCAAATATCACACTCAACAGTCCAACTATATACAACAATAGCAGTTGCACAGCTGGCAGACTTCATTAGTCAAGCCTAGAGCCTCAAAACCAAACACAGTACAGTAATTAATTCATCATGGGGTCACTTTTACAATAATATAGGACCTGACAAATCAATACAAAGAACAAAGAAGGTCATAATCAGGCACATAAATAGACGAATGTGTGTTTGACAAGAATAAGACAGTTGGTCAGCCATTGCCTTATTGGAGAAACCATCCTGGTATGACATGTTGGTAAGTCTTTCTTTACAAATATTTCTTTTATGCAAAAAAGGATTGCACATCACAATATATACTACATAGGCCTCTAGCCACATTAAAAACAAAGACATACTTATATGGTCTATACTGACTACATAACAAAGCACAATCTTCACCAACTGTCCATAAGCATCTCTGTGTATACGAACATGCTTAGTGCCTCAGAAATTTGTCAAAACTTATGAAATTAATATGTAATTACAACAAGTATGCTTGACAGTCATATAATCTTTTGGTTCAGCATGACAATAACATGTCCCTTTACTTTGTGATATTCTCATAAACAGCAACCTATCAGGCTCTATGTCGACATAGGGCACCGTCTCGTTAGTTCTCCAACCATCGTAAGTACCAACTATAAATATTCACCTCACTCTGTATGTAACAGGCCACCTCTTTGTGTAGTACAAGATTTATGATAATATTAGTTCTAAAGTGGACACTATCTTTTGTCTGTGCAATGGCATCAGGTAGATGGTCATGAATAGTACTCATACATCATACGCAGCAGCTCTCCACAAGGTACTTACTACACTATCCACAGATCAGTTTACATGTAAATATACGGAAATATGTCTAAAGTGGGATGTACTGAACGTCATCCAAGTCAACATACCAACGACTAAAACGATGTTTATCAGTTCAAATGTGCGAACTCTCTTAACTAATGGTTGAATACTAATATTCGAAAGGGACAGTTTGTGATTTAGAACACAACCGTAGGCTACAATCATTCATCAGTGCAGAGACATTTGGTATAATCTTAATGAATAAGCTTCAGAACTAAAACACAAACCTTGATTCCAACAGGGTCAGTTCTGCAATCTAATGTGCTACATATGCTTTCCGCTAATGCTGCTTCTATTCCTTTCAACTGATTGCCATAATCTTCCAAAAACTTGCCGTACTTGCGCAGTTGGAGTTCACCAGCAATTTCTATCAAGTAATAAAACGCAACATGTTATTGACAAAGAAAATAGATCTCTAAATTCCCTGATAGCTACAGCACACAAGAAAATCACATAGTCCTCGAGTTATTCGCACGAAATATCAATTTCACAATAAAAACAAATACACACTTTGACAGCCATCTTCTGTTTTGTCGTAATCCCAGTCGGGACCTACAAACATTATTTTCTATTTAATCACAAATCATTCAGCACGTTACATGCCCTCTGCTATTACCGCTGAAAACTAATTTTCACATTTTTCAAAATATGTATTATCGACAATTCAAACACAAACAGCACCATAACCAAACTTTTTTATCACATCGGAATACGACGATTGTGTACTGTCAAATGCAGCCTTTCAGAGAGCCAACCTAACTACCGAAATTTCTCTCTGGGCGAAATATTTACTTTCATCGAGTCACAGCTTAACTTTCATTACATGTATAGCCCACTTATTATTAGAACGGTCAAGTGCAGTTAAACAACAAAGAGAGTTCTTGTCTTATTTTTTTATAAGTCTCTTTTGTAAAATAGCATATAACACAGTTGCTATCACTGATAAATACTAAATGACTGTAATGTAGGAGGTTTTCACATTTTGTACTACTGTGAGCTAAACATATTTTTCTGATACTTCTGTTACAGACCCACACTACGACTCAAAGGAATCTAATTATTGTCAAATCCTCGTACATTTCATATCGAATAATACGTTAAATTTCCAGCTTCTTGAATCGAGTGTGTATTTTACACTCAGTGTATCCACTAAAGTTAAGATAATGGTTAATTTTTGTAAATAAACAGTATGGTTCTATAAAACCACCACGACGCGGTCATAACCTTATTGAAATACTTGCACATGGTTATGTTCTATGAAAAAACTCTGTGTCTTTTCCATAAACAGTGAATTAATAGGAGAATGGTGTAAAATTTACAAACGGTCGTCCACGCTCTGTGCTTGTTTGTTGCATAAAACAAATACTGACAATGCGTCGCTGTGACAAATTGGAGACAGCCAATAGGAGGATAGTATGTGCTACAGGCATGAAACTCAAGTAGGGACTTCCAGTAACAAGACCTTGTTTCACTGCAAGGCCACTTGGAGCGTTGCAAATTTTTAATTAATAAAGCCCTACATAAAGAAAGTAGTGACAATTTTTTAGGCCAATTCGCACTGACCGTCACGTCACGTCACGACACTGTCAAGGTTTCTCGAGAAGAAAGTTTTGACTGCTGACATTAACATCCATAGTTGATCATGAGACCCAAGAGCTCATCACTCTCAATACACGCCCTTGCATTCATCTCCATTCTTCGTCCCATCGAGCTTTTCGTGGCTGATATCATTTGTTATTTTATGTCTTCGTTATTCGTCGTTTTTTATATTTTTTAATAAATTGTTTTGTTCCGTTATTTCTTTTGTTAAAATTTATAATTCTATAATGAATGACGAAAGATTAATTGAAGCAATGAGGTAGCAGTCTGAATTGTATGACGTGAGCGTGCTAAATTACTTGCCATCTATTTAATAATATAAAAATATGTTTAATTCACAGTAGGACAGAATGCGGAAACCTCCTACATTCCAGTCATTTAGTATTTATCAGTGATAACAACGGTGTTATATGCTACTTTACAAAAGAGACTTATAAAAAATAATACAAGAAATCTCTGTGTTGTTTAACTGCACTTGACTCTTCTAATAATAAGTGGGTTATACGCTTAATTAAAGTTAAGCTGTGACTCAATGAAAGTAAATGTCTTGCCCAGAGAGATTTTTTATATGGTACCGTATTTAATATTTTACAATGAAATGGACTGCAGTATGGCTGCAACTTGAAGTGAAAAGAGTATTGTGGGTAAACTCAGATAGACTGTTGAGTGGAATATATTTTTATATGTTAGGGCATTTCTAATGTTTGAGAAAGAAATTGACTGAAACCTCCAGAGACTGCAACAGCTGCAATTTTTGTAAAGTATACACCAAGTAATGTATTAGAGTTGTTTATGCAAATATGTGTTTGTGATAGGCTTATTTATTGTTAAGTAGCTTTCTGGACTGAGCGTGAAACAGTTTTGCTAGCATCAACGCTCATTATTCATGTGGTTTCACCATTAAATCCTAGTACAAATAAGACACTGGGACTATTAAAAGCCTTATACCAGATGCAAAGAAAACCGAGAAATATTGAAGAGAAAAGTACTGAGGAAGATATCACTGTTGCTCAAAAAGTTACACTGGACAAGCAACTAAATCTTCAACAAGCAAAATTTTAACAAGGTGTGATTGCAGCTGTAACACTGTGCTCCTTTTAATAATTCCAGGTTCAATCTGAAGTAACAAATGAAAAAAAGCCTGGTGCTTCGACTTTCTACAGTGTGAAATGCAGATTCCCCATCTGTACCACATACTGACATTTTTATTTTTTTGGTGTTGTTTCACACTTCTGTCTTCCTTCTCTGATATACAAGCTATCTCCGCAAGCTGCAAATCATTTGATAACTGTCATTCTCGTACAAATGTGGACTCCAGCATCCATGTGCGTGTGTGTGTGTGTGTGTGTGTGTGTGTGTGTGTGTGTGTGTGTGTGTGTGAGAGAGAGAGAGAGAGTACTTTGGGGGTAAAAACAACTGAGATCCATACTGCAAAGACCACATTTACCGCAAAAAACAAATGAGGGCAGAGTTGAAATCAAGTGACTTGAATTGACCTGATGTGACAGGCAGTGTGAATACACTCTAACATGACAGCCAGTGTGAACTGACCTTTATGTGTGGATTACTGACAACTGAACGCTGCCAATGGTCAGCTGAATGTCATGTGGTACAAGGCAGCCATTTTGATCCAATTAGGATATGAGAGTAAGCAGTAAAATTGATACAACTAGCTGTCACCTTAGTATGTAGTGATGCATGAAGTAGATTTATTATATATTGAATTAAGAATCTAACAAAATGTGCCAACTTGTCTGTGGTAAAGAATGCCTTACATTACTGTTATGTAGTAAAATGCTGTTTGGGGGTAGAGGAAGGTGGCAGGATTCCACGAGGCGAAAGGACTGTGGAAAATGCAAAATAAGGCTGCACCGAATTGGAAGGTAAGACACATTTCCACACAAGTCTGCTAGACTCTGTGAAATAAATAAACATTTCTCTCATTATGGATTACTTAACAGTCAAATTATACAACCCATTATCTAGTACCTTCAATATGTTATCACTTTCACTGTAATTAGTAAGGTGTTGGACTTCAAATGCAAGATTCACAGGATCGATTTTCATTGAGAGCAAGTTTTTTCCTTCTCTTTCCTTCCAGTTTGCGTAATATTACTGTCTTCTTAAGTTTACTTTATTTGCAATACTGTTACATAACAGCTTAAAATTCTATATCATTTAGACTTTGAAACCTATTTTGATTTAGTAGTTTCATTTTACATCTGATCAATTTGAAGTTAATCATAAAAATTATGTTAAGAAACTGTACTTCACACCTGATGTATCTGAGAAAGCATTTAACAATCTCAGACCATTATTCTTCCCAAACAAATCGTCAAAGACAATAGTTTGCCACTTCCAATTGTCTCCATTGGGTCTGTTCTAAAGGTGTATGATTTTCGCAAAGAGAAAAATAATAGAACAATATTAGTTAGTTAGTTTTATGTTCTATGGATTATTTTGCATGATAAATCAAATGATATGAAACGAGTCATTTTACATTCACATCACAAATTAACTTGTAAATATGGTTACATACTAAACATTTATAAGTTTTTTTATATGGACGTGAGTTAGTAATCACAACAGTAAGTTTTAACTGCACTATGAGGAAACTAAAGTCCAATGATTTCAGTAACAGGTTTACGAAATTCGTCATTTTAGTCACTTTATATTTCCGTTAAAAACTAGGACAAAATTAGAACTGTAGATCATTGTTTACTTTACGCAAGATGATATTACATCCACCTATCGTCCCATTCACTTTCTCATAAATGAGAATTTAACAATTCTATCCACAGCGCTGCTGTGGCCACTTGGGTTAAAATGGCTACTTACTTAATTCAAGGCCTTATTAACTAAGTCACAATACCACTTTCGTATTTTAAAATTTAAACTCTTCCATATTTTTTTTGTGGTGTGGTAAATGGAAGCTGACTCATTGCACTGTGTTTCTGATAACAACTTCACGTGTGTACTGCACTCTGAATTGAATTGTAAATACTTTCTTCGTATTCTGCTTGATTTCTGAACGTGTCTGTAATACTGGGCAGAGTAAATGATTCCATATTTGTTTTAGTGTTATATGAAACAGAAACTTTTTTCGTCACATGGTGCTGTGTGAACTTTATATATTCGTTACTGTTTATGAATCTGTGTGTGTACTGTTAGATTTAAATGCCTTAAGTACATTGCTTTTATTCTACTTTATTGCTGTTTGCATATGTTTTCTGTACTTCATGTTAGAAGCTTTTCTCAGAGTTAGGAGCTTTTGTCAGAATTGGCATTCACTTTCATTACAACTTGTCACAGAATGAGTATGTATTTGTACTTTCATTGGTATTGCCCTTGCCACTGAGTATGCTTCGTAGTGTTAGTGAAAGAGTACCTAGTAATTGTACCAGGTACTATTACACAGTAAAAATTTTCTCCATGAAAGTGTATGTTAGTATGGTCATTGTACTGAACTCTACTGCATTTAGTAAACTGATTACACAGATTTCACTAGTAGATCTAATGATGGAAGCATTATTTGATTTTAAATCTTCATTAGAATGGAAGGATGATTGTAGAACATTGATATTTGCTAAAATGTCTTGTTTGTAGTAACTAGTAGTAATGTGTGAACCTATTTGCTTAACTGCTGTTGAGGTCCTAGCATTTCCAGGGAAGAATGCCCTATTCACTAATACTACAAAGCATACCCAATGGCAGCAGTAGCACCATTCAAAGTATAAATACATACTCATTCTGTTAGAAGATTTAGTGGAGTTGAATACCAATTCTGTCAAAACCTGTTACCATGGAAATCTCCAGTAAATGCGAGAAAGTACGAAAAATTGACGTAAACTAAAATAAAGCAGAATATGAACAATATAATTTATATGCATGTAAACTGACAGTTCATACATGGATTCACAAGCAGTAACAAGAGTCCACAGAATACCAAGCAACAAAATCAGCTTCCGTTTTATACAAAACGAAAACAAATATGGAATAATTTATCCCATCTAGTACTGTATTATAGAAGTGAGCAAAAATTAAGAAGCATGCCAGCAGCATATTTACAATGTAATTCAAAGAGTGCTATACACACAAGCTCATAACCAAGAACATAATGTTACGGAACCAGCTTCTGTGTCATGTCACCTCAGATGATTTTTAGGTTTCCACAAGCCCTAAAGCACAGTTATTTCCACTTGATAATGGCCACATGGTCAAAATTGCAATGTTGGGTATTACAAATAAATAATTTAATAGACAAATGATGATCACGATGTGTTACTCTGTAAGGTCACAAAAACATTTCCAATCACTTTACCACCAGACAATGACACTCACCCATAAAGTATATATGATAAATATGATCGTGTAATACTCTTATTTCACACAACAAGAATACGGATTTTCTCTCCATATTTCCCCATATTCAAAGTTCACTGCCAAGCTACAAGGAGCACTACTGTTGTTCTCTGTTTCCATATCATAATAAAGGCCTTGCACTTCCGGCAGTTTGGTGCTCTGTGATATGTCTTATGCAATGAACAGCTATTAACAACATACTTCTTTATATCGCCCACAAGTGAATCAGTTTATGTATATGAATGGCATTTCCTTCATATTGTGCTTTCGCTGCATAGGAGCGCTTCTGTTATTGAGGTATATACATGTGTTTAATGGAAGCTGGACAATTTCAGAAGGGCCGAGTAGAAAGCAGAGAAAGCAAACCTGACTCTCATTTTGATCACCATGGGGTGTGGAGTCACGTGGGAAGACAAGCCACGACTGCTCCTTTTAGTGCTGGCACCATAAGCTCTACTTTATCCATCTGCGAATGCAGACGTCACACACGGGAGTAAAAATCGCTTAAATGTTCTTCATAACCGGAACGGGACCTTTTTATATATGAACATGTTTAATAAAGATCCTAACTGCAACAGTGTTGAGTGGTACTTAAGTAAATAAATTAGTGAAATCAAAGTGAACTAGAAATTAGAATATAAATGAAAAACTTGGTTTAGTTTAGAGAGTTACATACTCGCAAACAGCGGGCCGAACAGCAGAACAGAAGACACAATGACCATGAAGTCAGCAACTTCCACATAAGCGGGCGCTGTCGATTCAGCCGTCAGGACATCGCCCGACCGGCTCACGTGTTTCTCAGTTGTCGTATGTGAGCAAAGGCCCTCGCCTACATTCCAAGAGCCAATGACCGACGTTAAGAAGATTCTTCGAGAAGCTATTCAACGTGACAGAAGAGGCAATGACCGGCTCACGTGTTTCTCAGTCGCCACATGGGATCAAAAGCCCTCACCTACATTCCAAGAGCCAACGACCGACGTTAAGAAGATTCTTCGAGAAGCTTTTCAACGTGACAGACGAGGCAATGACCGTGAAGTCGTTCACCTCCAGTAAACTGAAGTGAATAAATACGCGAGACGCAGTGGGCCAGACAGAGGAAGTCAGATGAAGACGGAGACGGAGACGGAGACGAAGACGGAGACGGAGAGAAGAGACGAAGAAGACGAAGAAGTTTTCAGTCAGTTTCAGTGCTGAAGACCGTCATGCAAGAAGAGACTGCATCATGCACAGACGCACCAAGTCCGCCGCTGTAATGGAATAGCAAGTAGCAGCTGCGGCGCCAGAAGACAGAAGTTAAAAGGTATTTGAAGTCTGGTTTTTACATACCCGGGTGACTCGTGAGGACGGGAAGGAGACGGCCTCACATCAGCAGTCACCTGTGAGCTGGGGTGAAGACCTGACAGCCGAAGACTGGCAAGCGGGAGTCCGTGGTTCGAGTCCGGGACACTGGCCTTCCCCCGCCGCGCCGCTCCGCTGATCGACGCACAACACACGCGGCCGCATAGAGAAGAGAAACACTGGGACACCACTCCCAAGGTATCATCCGACGCACGACTTCGCTCGCAATAATTAAACGGGCCACCTCGCGCTGCGCTTCTCCAGTCAACTGAGCGAGACAGCGACACGAGATACACACCGCTACGCGTAATCAGACGCCGCCGCCGCCGCCGCTGCCGCAGCAGAAGACTTCACAAACGACACAGCTGCCGCTCTCCGAACCAGAACATCCCGTAAGATACAGTTGTACAAATCTTCAATAAAAGTTATCTTATGTAAAAATGATGTTTCATTCGACCTCATACCCGAGCCAAGGAAGAACCCACCCTGCCCACATGTTGTTAAGAGAGAAAAGTTAATTTATTTAATATTTTCACCCTGACAGAATGCTTTAGAATGCTCATCCTGACAATTGACTTGCATCAAAAGAGAAAACCCAGTTACATTTAGTGACAGAAGTGTCACATTTAGTAACACAATTGTTACATTTGATGTCAGAAGCCGTTATAGTTATTACATTTGGTGTCAGAGAAAAAACCCTTGGCTCAATATGAGGTGTGAATGACAGTCACTAAAGGTCCACAGTTAGTATCATTTAATGTGTGAAAGAATAGGGGTTTGCATAGCAGTCGTAATATTTTCTTTATTTAGAAGTGTATTTTCTCTCATGATTTTAAGGGTTTGTCGAAAATATTTAAACATCTTTTGAATTTAGTGTGGTAATATTGTGTAACTGATAGTTTGTAAAATAATGACACGAAATCGTACAAAGTCAGAGTCAGCACCACAAGCGGTTTCTACTGAGGAAGCTATTCAGAGCTTAGTTAATCAGATAGCACAGCTTAAAAATGATAATAATGCATTATTTAAACAGTTGAGTGAGGTTAGGCAAACCAGTTCAATCCCTCCCACCCTAGATTCCTCAGCAGCAGCCTTAGTAACTCCTTTTTCAGGTAAACCTGGCGAGGACATAACAGCCTTTTTTGATGATTTAGTAACAGCTGCAAAGTTAGGATCATGGTCAGGTGAACAGCTCTTACAGATGACAAAGTTAAGATTGACAGGAGAGGCTAAAGCACACGTCTTATACCATGAAGAATTACGGAATGCTCCAACATTTGAGGAATTGGAGAAAGGATTGCTTAAACGTTTTCAAAAACAGAACAGCTGTAGATTTTATAGGGAACAGTTAAACACTATCACTCAGAGGCAAAACGAGTCTTTAGAAAGCTTTGTAGATAGGATTAGAAAAGTTAATATTAACACCTATCAGTTGACAACTAGTGATGAAGCAAATAAAGTTATTTTACAAGAGGCAGAAAATAGAGCTCTGGATACATTTTTACGTGGGTTACCTCTTGAAACGTCCCGTCGTGTCAGAGCAGAGTTTCCTAAAAATTTAGCGGAAGCTGTATCTGTGGCGACAGCTTTCGAAGAAATAGACGTTGCCACCAGATACAAGGAGAAGCGAAATGTATTTTCAGCAGGAGTACGATGTTTTAGGTGCGATCGACAGGGACATATAGCAAAAAACTGCAGACAACCTCAATGCACTAATTGTCAAAGAATAGGTCACTCATTCAAGGAATGCAGGTCTAAGAAAGTTTTTGGAATTAGAAATCAGTTAAACTCCAACGGGAATGTCGGAACCGCCGCCAGGCGTTCCCAATAAAATTTCATGACATTAAGGCTAATGTGAAGGCGGAATGCTGGTTATCTGCTACCATACAGGATAAAGAGGCAAGGATACTAGTGGATACAGGCGCAAACGTATCAATAGTTAGTAACGAATGTATTGGAGCAAAGAAATATGACCCTCCAAGGTATAGATTGAGTGGAGTAGGAGGAGGTACAGTGAAGTCATTAGGATGTACCTCACTGATTTTCTATATTCACGGTGTACAATTTCAAGAAGATGTAGAAGTGGTAACAAAGGTAACTGACGGGTACGACGCGATCCTAGGACTGGATTTCCTGAATAAACATCACGCTAAAATCGACCTCAGACAGCAAACTGTCGAACTTAGCGGAATAGTGTTTCAGCTAGGTGACACCGCTGCAAAGGGCCCTCTGCCGCAAGATTTCCCTAACCGGAAGGCGAAATCAACTATACTGCGTGCAACGTCCTTGAAGGTTGATTCGCGGGATCAGATACCATCTGGCTCAGGAAAACTTTTCTGGATGACAGTTGACCCCGAGGTACCTACAGATACAGTGTGTCTAATAGAGCCTTTAGAGGAAAATGAGGAATTAGATGTATCACATTGTTTTGTACGAAGGAGTGTTGTACGGGTTCAAGACGTTGAGGGAGAAAGAAAAGTACCGGTACATATTGACAACTTCGGAGTGGAGGACAAAGAGTTGCATAAGGGAATATTAGTAGCTACAGTCAGTACTTTTGAAGAAGAAGATTTCATTTGGTCATATATTAATGATGGTCAGAAACCAGACGCCTATAAAACCGCATTACGCCAGAAGATTGAGCATTTGAAAGGAAATGATAGAGACACGATAGAAGCAGTTTTAGTTGAGTTTCAAGATTTATTTAATGCAGAAGGTCCACTGCCAGCAACAAATATCACACAGCATAGGATCCCAACAGGAAATAGCCCCCCAGTTTATAGGAAGCCTTATAGAGTTCCGCATCACTTACAGCCCATACTGGATGAATTTATAGAACAGCATCTAAAAGATGGAATTATAGAATATTCTGATTCGCCTTATAATTCAAATATCGTAATTATTCCAAAGAAGTCTCCCGATGGTACGAAACGATATGGATTTTGTTGTGACTACAGACACCTTAACAAACAAACTATCTCAGATGTTTATCCTCTTCCGAACATTACAGATATCATTGACAGTTTGGGTAACAGTAAATACTTTTCAACAATCGATCTACGTAGCGGATATCATCAATTGGAAGTTGCTCCTGAAGATAGGCATAAAACAGCATTTTCTACCCCTGGAGGCCATTGGCAATTTAAAAGAATGCCTTTCGGTTTGAAAAATGCACCAGCAACTTTTCAAAGACTACTCGATGGAGTATTGCGAGGACTCAAAACTCAGCAATGTTGTGTATATCTAGACGATATTATTGTATTCTCCAAAGACATTAATGAACATGCTGTGCGTCTGCGTAATGTTTTCCAGAGACTTAGAAAAGCTAAATTAACATTAAATATGGAAAAATGTACTTTTGCATTGACAGAGGTTACATACCTAGGGCATGTCATTAGTGAAAAAGGAATTAAAACAGATCCTCGATTAATTTCGGCAGTTAAGGACTTCCCAACACCACAACGCGTTAAGGAAGTACAAAGTTTCATTGGTCTCGCATCGTACTACCGGAAATATGTTCAAAATTTTGCTGAAATTGCCCGACCCTTAACCCAATTATTAAAAAAGGGTGCAAAATTTCATTGGTCTGAAGATTGTGAATTAGCATTTCAAACCCTTAAAGATAAGTTAACACACAGTCCAGTATTAGCCTACCCAGATTATAATAAAGAATTTATTTTGTCCTGTGACGCAAGTGGTCATTCAGTAGGAGTTGTTTTGAGTCAGAATATTAATGGCGCGGAACACCCCATAGCCTACACTTCGAGACAACTAACAACGGCAGAAAGAAATTGTTCCACAACGGAGAAAGAATTGTTAAGTGTTATTTATGGTATCAAATACCTTAAATGCTACTTATATGGTAGGAAATTCAAGGTCATTACAGACCACGCAGCTTTAAAATGGTTGCTTGGATTAAAGGATCCATCTAGTCGTCTTACCCGTTGGGCCCTATGTCTTTCCGAAATGGATTTCGAAGTTATCCATAAACCAGGCAAAAAACACACGAATGCAGATTGTCTAAGTCGGAAAATAGCACTTTTGGAAGCAACAGGCCGAGATACTGAGGACTGGAGAAAGGCACAAGATGAGGATACAGAATGCAAAAAATACGCAACTCAAAAACAATTTTGCTTTGAAGATGGTGTATTATGCCGTAAAACAAAACTTGGACCGCGAATTGTTGTTCCCCAACACCTTAGACAAGAAATAATGGCAGAGGCCCACGATCATATCCTTGCAGGACACGGTGGACAGCGGACAACCGAAAGACGTGTAGCAGAGCGATTTTGGTGGCAAACCAGAAAGCAGGATGTTGCGCAGTACGTTCGTAATTGCATTGCGTGCGCACAACGAGCAGAACTTTCTCGTTCAAAAATACCCTTACAGAGGCTCCCCGAAGCTTCATGTCCATTTCAAATCTGCGGAATCGATCTCTACGGGCCATTTCATAAAACACCTGCTGGTAATAAGTATGTTCTTACAATTATAGATCACTTTTCACGCTATCTAGCTATGGTGAGTCTCCCAGATCAGCAAGCAAATACAGTTGCCCAAGCTTTAGTTAACAACTGTATACTTAAATTTGGCGTACCTGAAGCTATTATCACAGATCAGGGATCTAATTTTATGTCTGAACTAATGAAACAGCTATGCCACTTACTAAAAATACGTAAATTACGCACAACTCCGTTACACCCTCAGTGCAACGGGCGCACAGAAAGAGTTCATCGGACAATTGGCAAGATGCTTAGTTATTATATTAACGAACAACATTCTAATTGGGATACGTATTTACCAATAATCGTGTCCGTATACAACGCCAAAACGCATGAAGCAACTGGCATGTCACCTTATGAAGTGGTCTATGGCAGAAAAATGCCGTCCCCTTTTGATGTACTCAGGCAGAAAAACGGAAAAGTCGGAGAAACAGTAAGAGATTTCAGTCGAATGATGAAGGATGTATGGAAAAAGGTTCAAAAATCTAATACAAAGGCTTTGGAACGACAGGAAAGATTAGGTAATACCCAAGCTAAATATCCAAATTACAAAATCGGTCAGTGGGTTATGGTTTCGACTCCTTACATTGCTAAAGGAAAAACGAAGAAATTTGTAACAAACTACAGAGGTCCTTACCAAATTATTGAGATCACGTCACCAGTCAACGTTAAATTGCAACTGCCCACCCGAACTACCATTGTGCATGCAAGTCGTTTAAAACCTTTCAAGGGCGCTCCAGATGTAATTCCTTCAACAATTGTGTCTGCTTTTCCGAAGGGTGGAGGAAGTTCCCGTAAAGGAAAAAGAGTGGCCACGCCAGCACAACATACAGACATGGCACCATACAATCTTCGACAAAGAGTGCGAATGTCCTAGTTGAATCTTAGTAGACTGTAGTATACATATGTAAATAATTAATAAATGATAATGGTTTATTTTTTAAGAAAGAAAAGTTGATCGTAGAAACATGTAGATCTTGTAGTTAACAATGTATTCCTTCATTTCTTTGTTTTTGTTTTTACGAGATTGGTAGGTTCATAACCATGTTGTTTGCTTTTTTCAGAAAAACGCCATGCAAGCATTTCCTACACAAAACCTGTCCTACCTCAATGACTCCCTTGACAGTTCCCTTCTGAAGTCATTAGATATGTTCATAAACTCACAGCAAGGCAAAATTGATGCCAATGTTATGATACAACATGTTTTAAAATTAAAAGGTGAACACAAAACTAAAATTATAATGCTAGGAACGGGTATATCTGGAACCTTTGTGTTGGTGTACAGTTTTCTTTTATCTAAGACGAAAAAAGAAGCCAAATAATAATATACCACTTCATCAAATCCCTGTTACCTGGATACCACACTCTTAACTGGCGTACTTCAGTAGTTACTTTTGAGCATTAGTGTATTAATTTTGTTTACTGTACTTCATTCTTTATTAAACAGTCTCTTGTTAAAATAAACAATACTGTAGAATAGATATTCTTGCATTCATATAGGGTTGATTAAACAGGTGTTGCTATGTAATTTTCTAATTGAAAAATCTATTTTTGTTTATTCATTGTCACCAAGATTTGTTACACTTATTACAACCATTTATGTGTGAACTATGTGATTCATGACCGTACAGTGCTTTAGTAAAGTGATAAAGTATTTTCAACATACTTAATGTGAAGCGTGTGCAATATGCTAAGTCGAGAGTTTTCATTGCTGGTGCTTTTGCCGTGTGAAGAGTGGAGGAATGTTGAGTGATAAATTCGAGGGCGAATTTCTCCGAAGGGTGGAGGAATGTTGAGTGGTACTTAAGTAAATAAATTAGTGAAATCAAAGTGAACTAGAAATTAGAATATAAATGAAAAACTTGGTTTAGTTTAGAGAGTTACATACTCGCAAACAGCGGGCCGAACAGCAGAACAGAAGACACAATGACCATGAAGTCAGCAACTTCCACATAAGCGGGCGCTGTCGATTCAGCCGTCAGGACATCGCCCGACCGGCTCACGTGTTTCTCAGTTGTCGTATGTGAGCAAAGGCCCTCGCCTACATTCCAAGAGCCAATGACCGACGTTAAGAAGATTCTTCGAGAAGCTATTCAACGTGACAGAAGAGGCAATGACCGGCTCACGTGTTTCTCAGTCGCCACATGGGATCAAAAGCCCTCACCTACATTCCAAGAGCCAACGACCGACGTTAAGAAGATTCTTCGAGGAGCTTTTCAACGTGACAGACGAGGCAATGACCGTGAAGTCGTTCACCTCCAGTAAACTGAAGTGAATAAATACGCGAGACGCAGTGGGCCAGACAGAGGAAGTCAGATGAAGACGGAGACGGAGACGGAGACGAAGACGGAGACGGAGAGAAGAGACGAAGAAGACGAAGAAGTTTTCAGTCAGTTTCGGTGCTGAAGACCGTCATGCAAGAAGAGACTGCATCATGCACAGACGCACCAAGTCCGCCGCTGTAATGGAATAGCAAGTAGCAGCCGCGGCGCCAGAAGACAGAAGTTAAAAGGTATTTGAAGTCTGGTTTTTACATACCCGGGTGACTCGTGAGGACGGGAAGGAGACGGCCTCACATCAGCAGTCACCTGTGAGCTGGGATGAAGACCTGACAGCCGAAGACTGGCAAGCGGGAGTCCGTGGTTCGAGTCCGGGACACTGGCCTTCCCCCGCCGCGCCGCTCCGCTGATCGACGCACAACACACGCGGCCGCATAGAGAAGAGAAACACTGGGACACCACTCCCAAGGTATCATCCGACGCACGACTTCGCTCGCAATAATTAAACGGGCCACCTCGCGCTGCGCTTCTCCAGTCAACTGAGCGAGACAGCGACACGAGATACACACCGCTACGCGTAATCAGACGCCGCCGCCGCCGCCGCTGCCGCAGCAGAAGACTTCACAAACGACACAGCTGCCGCTCTCCGAACCAGAACATCCCGTAAGATACAGTTGTACAAATCTTCAATAAAAGTTATCTTATGTAAAAATGATGTTTCATTCGACCTCATACCCGAGCCAAGGAAGAACCCACCCTGCCCACATGTTGTTAAGAGAGAAAAGTTAATTTATTTAATATTTTCACCCTGACAGAATGCTTTAGAATGCTCATCCTGACAATTGACTTGCATCAAAAGAGAAAACCCAGTTACATTTAGTGACAGAAGTGTCACATTTAGTAACACAATTGTTACATTTGATGTCAGAAGCCGTTATAGTTGTTACAACAGTTATGTACACTTATTGCAAGGACAGGAAACAGAAACGGTACAAAATACAATGAAATACTACAAAGAAACACAGCAACAACAATGGCACAGCACTGTCAGCTAGCTAATGTTGGCTGCGGCCAGAAACAAATGATTACTGTGCAAACCTTTCCGGCTGTTACCTGTTATGACTTCCTTGTATGCTATGTGATTGTTTAGTGGATACAGAAGCGAGGTACAGATGCTGTTCATGAATAGAGAATTCAGTTATTGATTTATTCTACATCCAATATCAAATAGAAAAACAAAAAAACAACTTTGTTGCTGTATTTGCAGTGGCAGTTGGTAATTGTAGATCTGAATGTAGAAGTATCTACAGATACAAAGGGTCTATAAGTCTGTGACTCTTCAATACAATGTCTATGGCCACTATGAAAATCTGTAAATGTTATTCAGCTGGCAAACACACAAAATCGGACCAGTGCATGAATGTTCAAACTTAAGTATACCCGCCCCTGGAGCTGCAGAGAGGGGATGCTTGCATCTCATTGACAGCACCATAATTGTTCGTGGCAGCACT